>NW_022261980.1:18454139-18716639 GCF_002021735.2 Oncorhynchus kisutch
GAGAGATGGAGAGAGAGAAGAGGGGTTAGAGGGAGAGAGATGAAGGGGATGGGAGAGATGGAGAGAGAGAAGAGGGGTTAGAGGGAGAGAGATGAAGGGATGGGAGAGATGGAGAGAGAGAAGAGGGTTAGAGGGAGAGAGATGAAGGGGATGGGAGAGATGGAGAGAGAGAAGAGGGGTTAGAGGGAGAGAGATGAAGGGGATGGGAGAGATGGAGAGAGAGAAGAGGGGTTAGAGGGAGAGAGATGAAGGGGATGGGAGAGATGGAGAGAGAGAAGAGGGGTTAGAGGGAGAGAGATGAAGGGGATGGGAGAGATGGAGAGAGAGAAGAGGGGTTAGAGGGAGAGAGATGAAGGGATGGGAAGAGATGGAGAGAGAGAAGAGGGTTAGAGGGCGAGAGATGAAGGGGATGGGAGAGATGGAGAGAGAGAAGGGGGTTAGAGGGAGAGAGATGAAGGGGATGGGAGAGATGGAGAGAGAGAAGAGGGGTTAGAGGGAGAGAGATGAAGGGGATGGGAGAGATGGAGAGAGAGAAGAGGGGTTAGAGGGAGAGAGATGAAGGGGATGGGAGAGATGGAGAGAGAGAAGAGGGGTTAGAGGGAGAGAGATGAAGGGGATGGGAGAGATGGAGAGAGAGAAGAGGGGTTAGACGGGAGAGAGATGAAGGGGATGGGAGAGATGGAGAGAGAGAAGAGGGGTTAGAGGAGAGAGATGAGGGATGGGAGAGATGGAGAGAGAGAAGAGGGGTTAGAGGAGGAGAGAGATGAAGGGGATGGGAGAGATGGAGAGAGAGAAGAGGGTTAGAGGGAGAGAGATGAGGGATGGGAGAGATGGAGAGAGAGAAGAGGGGTTAGAGGGAGAGAGATGAAGGGGATGGGAGAGATGGAGAGAGAGAAGAGGGGTTAGAGGGAGAGAGATGAAGGGGATGGGAGAGGTGGAGAGAGAGAAGAGGGGTTAGAGGGAGAGAGATGAAGGGGATGGGAGAGGTGGAGAGAGAGAAGAGGGGTTAGAGGGAGAGAGATGAAGGGGATGGGAGAGATGGAGAGAGAGAAGAGGGGTTAGAGGGAGAGAGATGGAGGGGATGGGAGAGATGGAGAGAGAGAAGAGGGGTTAGAGGGAGAGAGATGAAGGGGATGGGAGAGGTAATACTGTTATTATTGAAGATTATTTATAGGAGTTGAAAAAAGAATCCGGTCTGATCATAAAGAATAATGTCTGCTAGGACATGAGGGTGAGGGGCTTCCCATGTGTTTTAATAGACCGGGTCTTTTTACTGCCCCGCCCCTCTGCTTCCTGGCTGAAAGGTTCATTGTTGATTTGCACAGCAGCAGCTCTGCTCTCTCCTCAGCTGTCTCTCTGAGGACCGACAGACACCCTAGAGGGAGGGAGCGGTGGCTGTCTCTCTGTGGCCGACTGACACCCTAGAGGGAGGGAGCGGTGGCTGTCTCTCTGTGGAAGAGGACCGACTGACACCCTAGAAGGAGGGAGCGGTGGCTGTCTCTCTGAGGACCGACTGACACCCTAGAGGGAGGGAGCGGTGGCTGTCTCTCTGAGGACCGACTGACACCCTAGATGGAGGGAGCGGTGGCTGTCTCTCTGAGGACCGACTGACACCCTAGAGGGAGGGAGCGGTGGCTGTCTCTCTGTGGAAGAGGACCGACTGACACCCTAGAGGGAGGGAGCGGTGGCTGTCTCTCTGTGGAAGAGGACCGACTGACACCCTAGAGGGAGGGAGCGGTGGCTGTCTCTCTGTGGAAGAGGACCGACTGACACCCTAGAGGGAGGGAGCGGTGGCTGTCTCTCTGAGGACCGACTGACACCCTAGAGGGAGGGAGCGGTGGCTGTTTCTCTGTGGAAGAGGACCGACTGACACCCTAGAGGGAGGGAGCGGTGGCTGTCTCTCTGAGGAAGAGGACTGACTGACACCCTAGAGGGAGGGAGCGGTGGCTGTCTCTCTGAGGAAGAGGACCGACTGACACCCTAGAGGGAGGGAGCGGTGGCTGTCTCTCTGTGGAAGAGGACTGACTGACACCCTAGAGGGAGGGAGCGGTGGCTGTCTCTCTGTGGAAGAGGACCGACTGACACCCTAGAAGGAGGGAGTGGTGGCTGTCTCTCTGAGGACCGACTGACACCCTAGAGGGAGGGAGCGGTGGCTGTCTCTCTGAGGACCGACTGACACCCTAGAGGGAGGGAGCGGTGGCTGTCTCTCTGAGGAAGAGGACTGACTGACACCCTAGAGGGAGGGAGCGGTGGCTGTCTCTCTGAGGAAGAGGACCGACTGACACCCTAGAGGGAGGGAGCGGTGGCTGTCTCTCTGAGGACCGACTGACACCCTAGAGGGAGGGAGCGGTGGCTGTTTCTCTGTGGAAGAGGACCGACTGACACCCTAGAGGGAGGGAGCGGTGGCTGTCTCTCTGAGGACCGACTGACACCCTAGAGGGAGGGAGCGGTGGCTGTCTCTCTGTGGAAGAGGACCGACTGACACCCTAGAGGGAGGGAGCGGTGGCTGTCTCTCTGTGGAAGAGGACCGACTGACACCCTAGAGGGAGGGAGCGGTGGCTGTCTCTCTGAGGAAGAGTAACCATAGTAACACACCAAAACACCCTGTGCATGGTTTTACTGTTTCAGACATTTCCCTGGCTATGTAGTCAAGTAACCATAGTAACACACCAATAGGTTTTGCCAACATGCAACTTCCCCCAACATGTCTATGTTTTCCCTAAATGCTGCTGGGAGGATTCCTTGTTTCCTGCTTATTCCCTTCTGATGGTGTAGACTATATTACATGGATTTATTGTGATGGTGTAGGCTATATTACATGGATTTATTGTGATGGTGTAGGCTATATTACATGGATTTATTGTGATGGTGTAGACTATATTACATGGATTTATTGTGATGGTGTAGGTAGACTATATTACATGGATTTATTGTGATGGTGTAGGTAGACTATATTACATGGATTTATTGTGATGGTGTAGACTATATTACATGGATTTATTGTGATGGTGTAGGTAGACTATATTACATGGATTTATTGTGATGGTGTAGGTAGACTATATTACATGGATTTATTGTGATGGTGTAGGTAGACTATATTACATGGATTTATTGTGATGGTGTAGGTAGACTATATTACATGGATTTATTGTGATGGTGTAGACTATATTACATGGATTTATTGTGATGGTGTAGACTATATTACATGGATTTATTGTGATGGTGTAGACTATATTACATGGATTTATTGTGATGGTGTAGGTAGACTATATTACATGGATTTATTGTGATGGTGTAGGTAGATTATATTACATGGATTTATTGTGATGGTGTAGGTAGACTATATTACATGGATTTATTGTGATGGTGTAGGTAGACTATATTACATGGATTTATTGTGATGGTGTAGACTATATTACATTGATTTATTGTGATGGTGTAGACTATATTACACGGATTTATTGTGATGGTGTAGGTAGACTATATTACATGGATTTATTGTGATGGTGTAGGTAGACTATATTACATGGATTTATTGTGATGGTGTAGGCTATATTACATGGATTTATTGTGATGGGTGTAGGCTATATTACATGGATTTATTGTGATGGTGTAAGACTATATACATGGATTTATTGTGATGGTGTAGACTATATTACATGGATTTATTGTGATGGTGTAGACTATATTACATGGATTTATTGTGATGGTTGTAGGTAGACTATATTACATGGATTTATTGTGATGGTGTAGGTAGACTATATTACATGGATTTATTGTGATGGTGTAGGTAGACTATATTACATGGATTATTGTGATGGTGTAGACTATATTACATGGATTTATTGTGATGGTGTAGACTATATTACATGGATTTATTGTGATGGTGTAGGTATGGTGTAGGTAGGCTATATTACATGGATTTATTGTGATGGTTGTAGCTAGACTATATTACATGGATTTATTGTGATGGTGTAGACTATATTACATGGATTTATTGTGATGGTGTAGACTATATTACATGGATTTATTGTGATGGTGTAGGTAGACTATATTACATGGATTTATTGTGATGGTGTAGACTATATTACATGGATTTATTGTGATGGCGTAGGTAGGCTATATTACATGGATTTATTGTGATGGTGTAGGTAGACTATATTACATGGATTATTGTGAAGGTGTAGACTATATTACATGGATTTATTGTGAAGGTGTAGACTATATTACATGGATTTATTGTGATGGTGTAGGTAGACTATATTACATGGATTTATTGTGAAGGTGTAGACTATATTACATGGATTTATTGTGAAGGTGTAGGTAGACTATATTACATGGATTTATTGTGATGGTGTAGGTAGACTATATTACATGGATTTATTGTGATGGTGTAGGTAGACTATATTACATGGATTTATTGTGATGGTGTAGGTAGGCTATATTACATGGATTTATTGTGATGGTGTAGGTAGACTATATTACATGGATTTATTGTGAAGGTGTAGACTATATTACATGGATTTATTGTGATGGTGTAGACTATATTACATGGATTTATTGTGATGGTGTAGGTAGACTATATTACATGGATTTATTGTGATGGTGTAGGTAGACTATATTACATGGATTTATTGTGATGGTGTAGGTAGACTATATTACATGGATTTATTGTGATGGTGTAGGTAGACTATATTACATTGATTTATTGTGATGGTGTAGACTATATTACATGGATTTATTGTGATGGTGTAGGTAGACTATATTACATGGATTTATTGTGATGGTGTAGACTATTACATGGATTTATTGTGATGGTGTAGACTATATTACATGGATTTATTGTGATGGTGTAGGTAGACTATATTACATGGATTTATTGTGAAGGTGTAGACTATATTACATGGATTTATTGTGATGGTGTAGACTATATTACATGGATTTATTGTGATGGTGTAGGTAGACTATATTACATGGATTTATTGTGAAGGTGTAGACTATATTACATGGATTTATTGTGATGGTGTAGACTATATTACATGGATTTATTGTGAAGGTGTAGACTATATTACATGGATTTATTGTGATGGTGTAGACTATATTACATGGATTTATTGTGATGGTGTAGGTAGACTATATTACATGGATTTATTGTGATGGTGTCGACTATATTACATGGATTTATTGTGATGGTGTAGGTAGACTATATTACATGGATTTATTGTGATGGTGTAGGTAGATTATATTACATGGATTTATTGTGATGGTGTAGGTAGACTATATTACATGGATTTATTGTGATGGTGTAGGTAGATTATATTACATGGATTTATTGTGATGGTGTAGGTAGACTATATTACATGGATTTATTGTGATGGTGTAGACTATATTACATTGATTTATTGTGATGGTGTAGACTATATTACACGGATTTATTGTGATGGTGTAGACTATATTACATGTATTTATTGTGATGGTGTAGGTAGACTATATTACATGGATTTATTGTGATGGTGTAGAATATATTACATGGATTTACTGTGATGGTGTAGACTATATTACATGGATTTATTGTGATGGTGTAGACTATATTACATGGATTTATTGTGATGGTGTAGGTAGACTATATTACATGGATGTATTGTGATGGTGTAGGTAGACTATATTACATGGATTTATTGTGATGGTGTAGACTATATTACATGGATTTATTGTGATGGTGTAGGTAGACTATATTACATGGATTTATTGTGATGGTGTAGACTATATTACATGGATGTATTGTGATGGTGTAGGTAGACTATATTACATGGATTTATTGTGATGGTGTAGGTAGACTATATTACATGGATTTATTGTGATGGTGTAGGTAGATTATATTACATGGATTTATTGTGATGGTGTAGGTAGACTATATTACATGGATTTATTGTGATGGTGTAGACTATATTACATTGATTTATTGTGATGGTGTAGACTATATTACACGGATTTATTGTGATGGTGTAGGTAGACTATATGACATGGATGTATTGTGATGGTGTAGGTAGACTATATTACATGGATTTATTGTGATGGTGTAGGTAGACTATATTACATGGATTTATTGTGATGGTGTAGACTATATTACATTGATTTATTGTGATGGTGTAGACTATATTACATGGACTTATTGTGATGGTGTAGGTAGACTATATTACATGGATTTATTGTGAAGGTGTAGAATATATTACATGGATTTACTGTGATGGTGTAGACTATATTACATGGATTTATTGTGATGGTGTAGACTATATTACATGGATTTATTGTGATGGTGTAGGTAGACTATATTACATGGATGTATTGTGATGGTGTAGGTAGACTATATTACATGGATTTATTGTGATGGTGTAGACTATATTACATGGATTTATTGTGATGGTGTAGGTAGACTATATTACATGGATTTATTGTGATGGTGTAGACTATATTACATGGATTTATTGTGATGGTGTAGACTATATTACATGGATGTATTGTGATGGTGTAGGTAGACTATATTACATGGATGTATTGTGATGGTGTAGGTAGACTATATTACATGGATTTATTGTGATGGTGTAGGTAGACTATATTACATGGATTTATTGTGATGGTGTAGACTATTACATGGATTTATTGTGATGGTGTAGACTATATTACATGGATTTATTGTGATGGTGTAGGTAGACTATATTACATGGATTTATTGTGATGGTGTAGACTATATTACATGGATTTATTGTGATGGTGTAGGTAGACTATATTACATGGATTTATTGTGATGGTGTAGGTAGGCTATATTACATGGATTTATTGTGATGGTGTAGACTATATTACATGGATTTATTGTGATGGTGTAGACTATATTACATGGATTTATTGTGATGGTGTAGGTAGACTATATTACATGGATTTATTGTGATGGTGTAGACTATATTACATGGATTTATTGTGATGGTGTAGGTAGACTATATTACATGGATTTATTGTGATGGTGTAGGTAGGCTATATTACATGGATTTATTGTGATGGTGTAGACTATATTACATGGATTTATTGTGATGGTGTAGACTATATTACATGGATTTATTGTGATGGTGTAGGTAGACTATTACATGGATTTATTGTGATGGTGTAGACTATATTACATGGATTTATTGTGATGGTGTAGGTAGGCTATATTACATGGATTTATTGTGATGGTGTAGACTATATTACATGGATTTATTGTGATGGTGTAGGTAGACTATATTACATGGATGTATTGTGATGGTGTAGGTAGACTATATTACATGGATTTATTGTGATGGTGTAGACTATATTACATGGATTTATTGTGATGGTGTAGGTAGACTATATTACATGGATTTATTGTGATGGTGTAGACAATTTTCCATGGATTTATTGTGATGGTGTAGCTGATATTACATTTTGTGTTGTGTATTATGTGTTGCTGGTACATTACCAGGTCTGTGTTGTGTTGCTGGTTCATTAACAGGTCTGTGTTGCTGGTTCATTACCAGGTCTGTGTTGCTGGTTCATTACCAGGTCTGTGTTGCTGGTTCATTAATATCTCTCTCTTCATCACTCAATACCTAGGTTTACCTCCACTGTATTCACATCCTACCATACCTTTGTCTGTACATTATACCCTGATGCTATTTTATCGCCCCCAGAAACCTCCTTTTACTCTATGTTCCAGACGTTCTAGAAGACCAATTCTTATTGCTTTTAGCCGCACCCTTATTCTACTCCTCCTATGTTCCTCTGGCGATGTAGAGGTGAATCCAGGCCCTGCAGTGCCTAGCTCCACTCCTATTCCCCAGGCGCTCTCTTTTGACGACTTCTGTAACCGTAATAGCCTTGGTTTCATGCATGTTAACATTAGAAGCCTCCTCCCTAAGTTTGTTCTATTCACTGCTTTAGCACACTCTGCCAACCCGGATGTTCTAGCTGTGTCTGAATCCTGGCTTAGGAAGACCACCAAAAATTCAGAATTTTTAATTCCAAACTACAACATTTTCAGACAAGATAGAACTGCCAAAGGGGGCGGTGTTGCAATCTACTGCAAAGATAGCCTGCAGAGTTCTGTCCTACTATCCAGGTCTGTACCCAAACAATTTGAACTTCTACTTTTAAAAACAAGTCTCTCACCGTTGCCGCCTGCTATAGACCACCCTCTGCCCCCAGCTGTGCTCTGGACACCATATGTGAACTGATTGCCCCCCATCTATCTTCAGAGCTCGGGCACCCTCATAGATATCATCCTAACCAACTTCCCCTCTAAATACAGCTCTGCTGTCTTCAACCAAGATCTCAGTGATCACTGCCTCATTGCCTGCATCCGTAATGGGTCAGCGGTCAAACGACCTCCACTCATCACTGTAAAACGCTCACTGAAACACTTCAGCGAGCAGGCCTTTCTAATCGACCTGGCCGAGGTATCCTGGAAGGATATTGATCTCATCCCGTCAGTAGAGGATGCCTGGATATTTTTTTTTAAATGCCTTCCTAACCATCTTAAATAAACATGCCCCATTCAAGAAATTTAGAACCAGGAACAGATATAGCCCTTGGTTCTCCCCAGACCTGACTGCCCTTAACCAACACAAAAACATCCTATGGCGTTCTGCATTAGCATCGAACAGCCCCCGTGATATGCAGCTGTTCAGGGAAGCTAGAAACCATTATACACAGGCAGTTAGAAAAGCCAAGGCTAGCTTTTTCAAGCAGAAATGTGCTTCCTGCAACACTAACTCAAAAAAGTTCTGGGACACTGTAAAGTCCATGGAGAATAAGAACACCTCCTCCCAGCTGCCCACTGCACTGAAGATAGGAAACACTGTCACCACTGATAAATCCACCATAATTGAGAATTTCAATAAGCATTTTTCTACGGCTGGCCATGCTTTCCACCTGGCTACTCCTACCCCGGTCAACAGCACTGCACCCCCAACAGCAACTCGCCCAAGCCTTCCCCATTTCTCCTTCTCCCAAATCCATTCAGCTGATGTTCTGAAAGAGCTGCAAAATCTGGACCCCTACAAATCAGCCGGGCTATACAATCTGGACCCTTTCTTTCTAAAATGATCTGCCGAAATTGCTGCCACCCCTATTACTAGCCTGTTCAACCTCTCTTTCGTGTCATCTGAGATTCCCAAAGATTGGAAAGCAGCTGCGGTCATCCCCCTCTTCAAAGGGGGGGACACTCTTGACCCAAACTGCTACAGACCTATATCTATCCTACCATGCCTTTCTAAGGTCTTCGAAAGCCAAGTCAACAAACAGATTACCGACCATTTCGAATCTCACCATACCTTCTCTGCTATGCAATCTGGTTTCAGAGCTGGTCATGGGTGCACCTCAGCCACGCTCAAGGTCCTAAACTATATCTTAACCGCCATCGATAAGAAACATTACTGTGCAGCCGTATTCATTGATCTGGCCAAGGCTTTCGACTCTGTCAATCACCACATCCTCATCGGCAGACTCGACAGCCTTGGTTTCTCAAATGATTGCCTCGCCTGGTTCACCAACTACTTCTCTGATAGTTCAGTGTGTCAAATCGGAGGGTCTGCTGTCCGGACCTCTGGCATTCTCTATGGGGGTGCCACAGGGTTCAATTCTTGGACCGACTCTCTTCTCTGTATACATCAATGAGGTCGCTCTTGCTGCTGGTGAGTCTCTGATCCACCTCTACGCAGACGACACCATTCTGTATACCTCCGGCCCTTCTTTGGACACTGTGTTAACAACCCTCCAGGCAAGCTTCAATGCCATACAACTCTCCTTCCGTGGCCTCCAATTGCTCTTAAATACAAGTAAAACTAAATGCATGCTCTTCAAACGATCGCTACCTGCACCTACCCGCCTGTCCAACATCACTATTCTGGACGGCTCTGACTTAGAATACGTGGACAACTACAAATACTTAGGTGTCTGGTTAGACTGTAAACTCTCCTTCCAGACCCATATCAAACATCTCCAATCCAAAGTTAAATCTAGAATTGGCTTCCTATTTCGCAACAAAGCATCCTTCACTCATGCTGCCAAACATACCCTTGTAAAACTGACCATCCTACCAATCCTCGACTTTGGCGATGTCATTTACAAAATAGCCTCCAATACCCTACTCAACAATTTGGATGCAGTCTATCACAGTGCAATCCGTTTTGTCACCAAAGCCCCATATACTACCCACCATTGCGACCTGTACGCTCTCGTTGGCTGGCCCTCGCTTCATACTCGTCGCCAAACCCACTGGCTCTATGTCATCTACAAGACCCTGCTAGGTAAAGTCCCCCCTTATCTCAGCTCGCTGGTCACCATAGCATCTCCCACCTGTAGCACACGCTCCAGCAGGTATATCTCTCTAATCACCCCCAAAACCAATTCTTTCTTTGGCCGCCTCTCCTTCCAGTTCTCTGCTGCCAATGACTGGAACGAACTACAAAAATCTCTGAAACTGGAAACACTTATCTCCCTCACTAGCTTTAAGCACCAACTGTCAGAGCAGCTCACAGATTACTGCACCTGTACATAGCCCACCTATAATTTAGCCCAAACATCTACCTCTTTCCCAACTGTATTTAATTTATTTATTTATTTTGCTCCTTTGCACCCCATTATTTTTATTTCTACTTTGCACATTCTTCCATTGCAAAACTACCATTCCAGTGTTTTACTTGCTATATTGTAATTACTTTGCCACCATGGCCTTTTTTGCCTTTACCTCCCTTCTCACCTCATTTGCTCACATTGTATATAGACTTGTTTATACTGCATTATTGACTGTATGTTTGTTTTACTCCATGTGTAACTCTGTGTCGTTGTATCTGTCGAACTGCTTTGCTTTATCTTGGCCAGGTCGCAATTGTAAATGAGAACTTGTTCTCAACTTGCCTACCTGGTTAAATAAAGGTAAAATAAAAAATAAATTAAATTAATAGGTCTGTGTTGCTGGTACATTAACAGGTCTGTGTTGTGTTGCTGGTTTATTAATAGGTCTGTGTTGCTGGTACATTAACATGTCTGTGTTGCGTTGCTTGTTCATTACCAGGTCTGTGTTGCTGGTTCATTAACAGGTCTGTGTTGCTGGTGCATTACCAGGTCTGTGTTGTGTTGCTGGTTCATTACCAGGTCTGTGTTGTGTTGCTGGTTCATTACCAGGTCTGTGTTGTGTTGCTGGTTCATTACCAGGTCTGCGTTGCTGGTTCATTAATAGGTCTGTGTTGCTGGTACATTAACATGTCTGTGTTGCGTTGCTTGTTCATTACCAGGTCTGTGTTGCTGGTTCATTACCAGGTCTGTGTTGTGTTGCAGGTTCATTATCCGGTCTGTGTTGTGTTGCTGGTTCATTACCAGGTCTGTGTTGTGTTGCTGGTTCATTACCAGGTCTGTGTTGTGTTGCTGGTTCATTACCAGACAGCAGTATGTAGAGGTAGATTGTTAATATCCTGAGGCAAACTGATGACTTCAGACTGTGTTTTTCTTTAAGACCACATAATCACATCACTGCTGCTACTGCTGCTGTTCCCACGCTGTCTGACGCTCAGCCCTGTTTCACTCAGCCCTGTTTCACTCAGCTCTGTTTCACTCAGCTCTGTTTTACTCGTCCCTGCTTTACTCAGCCCTGCTTTACTCAGCCCTGCTTTACTCAGCCCTGCTTTACTCAGCCCTGAGCCCTGCTTTACTCAGCCCTGCTTTACTCAGCCCTGAGCCCTGCTTTACTCAGCCCTGCTTCACTCAGCCCTGAGCCCTGCTTTACTCAGCCCTGCTTTACTCAGCCCTGCTTCACTCAGCCCTGAGCCCTGCTTTACTCAGCCCTGCTTTACTCAGCCCTGCTTTACTCAGCCCTGCTTCACTCAGCCCTGAGCCCTACTTTACTCAGCCCTGCTTTACTCAGCCCTGCTTCACTCAGCCCTGAGCCCTGCTTTACTCAGCCCTGCTTCACTCAGCCCTGAGCCCTGCTTTACTCAGCCCTGCTTTACTCAGCCCTGCTTCACTCAGCCCTGAGCCCTGCTTTACTCAGCCCTGTTTCACTCAGCGCTGTTTTTCTCAGCCCTGTTTCACTTAGCCCTGTTTCACTTAGCCCTGCTTTACTCAGCCCTGTTTCACTCAGCGCTGTTTTACTCAGCCCTGTTTCACTCAGCGCTGTTTTACTCAGCCCTGTTTCACTTAGCCCTGCTTTACTCAGCCCTGTTTCACTCAGCGCTGTTTTACTCAGCCCTGTTTCACTCAGCGCTGTTTTACTCAGCCCTGTTTCACTTAGCCCTGCTTTACTCAGCCCTGTTTCACTTAGCCCTGCTTTACTCAGCCCTGTTTCACTCAGCCCTGCTTTACTCAGCCCTGTTTCACTCAGCGCTGTTTTACTCAGCCCTGTTTCACTTAGCCCTGCTTTACTCAGCCCTGTTTTACTCAGCCCTGCTTCACTCAGCCCTGTTTCACTTAGCCCTGTTTTACTCAGCCCTGTTTTATTCAGCCCTGTTTTATTCAGCCCTGCTTCACTCAGCCCTGTTTCACTCAGCCCTGTTTTATTCAGCCCTGCTTTACTCAGCCCTGTTTCACTCAGCCCTGTTTTACTCAGCTCTGCTTCACTCAGCCCTGCTTTACTCAGCCCTGCTTTACTCAGCCCTGTTTTACTCAGCCCTGTTTCACTCAGCCCTGCTTTACTCAGCCCTGCTTTACTCAGCCCTGGCTGGGGGACAGTGGATGAAGTTTATAAATGCTTGGCTGGGCTGGGGGACAGTGGATGAAGTTTATGAATGCCTGGCTGGATTGTGGGACAGTGGATGAAGTTTGTAAATGCCTGACTGGATTGGGGGACAGTGGATAAAGTTTATTTGTGCCTGGGGTGGGCTGCTGGACAGTGGATACAGTTTATGAATGCCTGGCTGGGCTGTGGGACAGTGGATGCAGTTTATGAATGCCTGGCTGGGCTGGGGACAGTGGATAAAGTTTACGAATGCCTGGCTGGGCTGGGGGACAGTGGATAAAGTTTATGAATGCCTGGCTGGGCTGGGGACAGTGGATGAAGTTAATGAATGCCTGGCTGGGCTGTGGGACAGTGGATGAAGTTTATGAATGCATGGCTGGGCTGGGGGACAGTGGATGAAGTCTATGAATGCCTGGCTGGGCTGGGGGACAGTGGATAAAGTTTATAAATGCCTGGATGGGCTGCTGGACAGTGCTCTCACACACAGACACACTAACACACATACTGAGACAAACACACTACCACACACATTAGAAGTTAAAACAAGTACCCCCTCTCTCTCCCTTCCCCAAATCCTTACCTTCCCTGCAGTAGGTCCAGTGTCTGGGTACTCCAGTGTTCCAGTGTCTGGGTACTCCAGTGGTCCAGTGTCTGAGTACTCCAGTGGTCCAGTGTCTGAGTACTCCAGTGGCTCAGTGGTCCAGTGTCTGGGTACTCCAGTGGTCCAGTGGCTCAGTGTTCCAGTGTCTGGGTACTCCAGTGGTCCAGTGTCTGGGTACTCCAGTGGTCCAGTGTCTGAGTACTCCAGTGGTCCAGTGTCTGAGTACTCCAGTGGCTCAGTGGTCCAGTGTCTGGGTGGTCCTGTGGCTCAGTGGTCCAGTGTCTGGGTACTCCAGTGTTCCAGTGTCTGAGTACTTAATAGCCTTAGTTCTCCTATGCTCCTCAAGGTGCTGGTAGTAGTGGTGGTGCTAAATGTCCGTTCTGTGGTGGAGCCATCCCCTGACAGGGTCTCCTCTCTCTCACTCTCTCGCTCTCTCTCTCTCTCTCTGTCTCTCTCTCTCTCTCCCTCTCTCTCTCTCTCTGTCTCTCTCCCTCTCCCTCTCTGTCTCTCTCCCTCTCTGTCTCTCTCCCTCTCCCTCTCTCTCTCTCGCTCTCTCTGTCACTCTCTCTCTCTCCCTCTCTCTGTCACTCTCTCTCTCCCTCTCTCTCTCTCTGTCTTCTCTCTCTCTCTCTCTCTCTCTCTCTCTCTCTCTCCTCTCTCTCTCTCTCTCTCTCTCTCTCTCTCTCCAGGAGCAGGCAGCGGTCTGACTGTCTCCTCTTCTCCCCGCCAGGTGTACAAGAAGCAGGCAGCCTGCAGCCTGGGGGTTCTGGGCCAGAGGCTGGTGGAGCAGGAGGAGGACTTTGCAGGGAGGGCAGCCTCCTACCAGACAGAAATACAGCACCTCCAGAGGCTTCTACGAGACAAACAGCACGACCTGGACGGAGTGCTGCAGCAGAAAAGGTACCAGCCAGGGAAACAGGCAGACAGTCAGAGAACCAGGCAGCCAGCCAGGCAGCTACTCAGCCAGGGAAACAGGCAGACAGTCAGAGAACCAGGCAGCCAGCCAGGCAGCTACTCAGCCAGGAACAGGCAGACAGTCAGAGAAACAGGCAGGCAGAGAGACGGTAGCCGAGTCACACACAGGCAGGAAGTAGTGAGCAGGCAGGCAGCCGAGTCACTAGCAACGCAAACCAATGACAGGCCCCGGAGGGAGCGCAAGGTGGGGAGGAGGGGGAGTCAGCAAAGCGCTTCTGCCTGGGCAAGACAGAACAGCTGCAGACTGTTTTCTCTGTCTCTCTCTCACAGTCACTCCCTCTCTGTGTCACTCTCATCTTCTCTCTGTTGTTCTCTCTCTCTCGGTGTTATGCCCCTCTCTTTCTCTGTCTCTCTCTCACAGTCACTCTCCCTCTGTGTCACTCTCCTCTCTCTCTGTTGTTCTCTCTCTCTCGGTGTTATGCCCTCTCTTTCTCTGTCTCTCTCACAGTCACTCTCCCTCTGTGTCACTCTCTCTCTCTCTGTTTGTTCTATTCTCTCATCGGGGTTATGCCCCTCTCTTTCTCTGTCTTCTCTCTCACATTCACTCTCCCTCTGTCTCTGGTCACTCTCTCTCTCTCTGTTGTTCTCTCTCTCTCGGTGTTATGCCCTCTCTTTCTCTGTCTCTCTCTCACAGTCACTCTCCCTCTGTGTCACTCTCTCTCTCTCATGTTGTTCTCTCTCTCTCGCGTGTTTAGCCCTCTCTTTCTCTGTCTCTCTCTCACAGTCACTCTCCCTCTGTGTCACTCTCTCTCTCTCTGTTGTTCTCTCTCTCTCGGTGTTATGCCCTCTCTTTCTCTGTCTCTCTCTCACAGTCACTCTCCCTCTGTGTCACTCTCTCTCTCTCTGTTGTTCTCTCTCTCTCGGTGTTATGCCCTCTCTTTCTCTGTCTCTCTCTCACAGTCACTCTCCCTCTGTGTCACTCTCTCTCTCTCTGTTGTTCTCTCTCTCTCGGTGTTATCCCTCTCTTTCTCTCTCTCTCTCACAGTCACTCTCCCTCTGTGTCACTCTCTCTCTCTCTGTTGTTCTCTCTCTCTCGGGTGTTATGCCCTCTCTTTCTCTGTCTCTCTCTCACAGTCACTCTCCCTCTGTGTCACTCTCTCTCTCTCTGTTGTTCTCTCTCTCTCGGTGTTATGCCCTCTCTTTCTCTGTCTCTCTCTCACAGTCACTCTCCCTCTGTGTCACTCTCTCTCTCTCTGTTGTTCTCTCTCTCGGTGTTATGCCCTCTCTTCTCTGTCTCTCTCACAGTCACTCTCCCTCTGTGTCACTCTCTCTCTCTCTGTTGTTCTCTCTCTCTCGGTGTTATGCCCTCTCTTTCTCTGTCTCTCTCTCACAGTCACTCTCCCTCTGTGTCACTCTCTCTCTCTCTGTTGTTCTCTCTCTCTCGGTGTTATGCCCTCTCTTTCTCTGTCTCTCTCTCACAGTCACTCTCCCTCTGTGTCACTCTCTCTCTCTCTGTTGTTCTCTCTCTCTCGGTGTTATGCCCTCTCTTTCTCTGTCTCTCTCTCACAGTCACTCTCCCTCTGTGTCACTCTCTCTCTCTCTGTTGTTTCTCTCTCTCGGGTTATGCCCTATCTTTCTCTGTCTTCTCTCAAGCACTCTCCCTCTGTGTCACTCTCTCCTCTCTGTTGTTCTCTCTCTCTCGGTGTTATGCCCTCTCTTTCTCTGTCTCTCTCTCAAGTCACTTCCCTCTGTGTCTCTCTCTATCTCTCTGTTGTTCTCTCTCTCTCCGTGTGTTATGCCCTATTTTCCTGTCTCTCTCTCACAGTCACTCTCCCTGGGTCCTCTCTCTCTCTGGTGTTCTCTCTCTCTCGTGTTAGCCCTCTCTTCTCTGTCTCTCTCTCACAGTCACTCTCCCTCTGTGCACTCTCTCTCTCTCTGTTGTTCTCTCTCTCTCGGTGTTATGCCCTCTCTTCTCTGTCTCTCTCTCACAGTCACTCTCCATCTGTGGTCACTCTCTCTCTCTCTGTTGTTCTCTCTCTCTAGGTGTNTCCCCAGGCGCTCTCTTTTGACGACTTCTGTAACCGTAATAGCCTTGGTTTCATGCATGTTAACATTAGAAGCCTCCTCCCTAAGTTTGTTCTATTCACTGCTTTAGCACACTCTGCCAACCCGGATGTTCTAGCTGTGTCTGAATCCTGGCTTAGGAAGACCACCAAAAATTCAGAATTTTTAATTCCAAACTACAACATTTTCAGACAAGATAGAACTGCCAAAGGGGGCGGTGTTGCAATCTACTGCAAAGATAGCCTGCAGAGTTCTGTCCTACTATCCAGGTCTGTACCCAAACAATTTGAACTTCTACTTTTAAAAACACCTCTCTCAAGTCTCACCGTTGCCGCCTGCTATAGACCACCCTCTCTGCAACCCCTGCCCCCCATCTATCTGCTCTGACACCATAATGTGAACTGATTGCCCCCCATCTATCTTCAGAGCTCGGGCACCCTCATAGATATCATCCTAACCAACTTCCCCTCTAAATACAGCTCTGCTGTCTTCAACCAAGATCTCAGCGATCACTGCCTCATTGCCTGCATCCGTAATGGGTCAGCGGTCAAACGACCTCCACTCATCACTGTAAAACGCTCCTGAAACACTTCAGCGAGCAGGCCTTTCTAATCGACCTGGCCTGAGGTATCCTGGAAGGATATTGATCTCATCCCGTCAGTAGAGGATGCCTGATATTTTTTAAAATGCCTTCCTAACCATCTTAAAGAAACATAGCCCCATTCAAGAAATTTGAAACCAGGAACAGATATAGCCCCTTGGTTCTCCCCAGACCTGACTGCCCTTAACCAACACAAAAACATCCTATGGCGTTCTGCATTAGCATCGAACAGCCCCGTGATATGCAGCTGTTCAGGGAAGCTAGAAATCATTATACACAGGCAGTTAGAAAAGCCAGGCTAGCTTTTCAAGCAGAAATTGCTTCCTGCAACACTAACTCAAAAAAGTTCTGGGACACTGTAAAGTCCATGGAGAATAAGAACACCTCCTCCCAGCTGCCCACTGCACTGAAGATAGGAAACACTGTCACCACTGATAAATCCACCATAATTGAGAATTTCAATAAGCATTTTTCTACGGCTGGCCATGCTTTCCACCTGGCTACTCCTACCCCGGACAACAGCACTGCACCCCCAACAGCAACTCGCCCAAGCCTTCCCCATTTCTCCTTCTCCCAAATCCATTCAGCTGATGTTCTGAAAGAGCTGCAAATCTGGACCCCTACAAATCAGCCGGGCTAGACAATCTGGACCCTTTCTTTCTAAAATTATCTGCCGAAATTGTTGCCACCCCTATTACTAGCCTGTTCAACCTCTCTTTCGTGTCGTCTGAGATTCCCAAAGATTGGAAAGCAGCTGCGGTCATCCCCCTCTTCAAAGGGGGGACACTCTTGACCCAAACTGCTACAGACCTATATCTATCCTACCGTGCCTTTCTAAGGTCTTCGAAAGCCAAGTCAACAAACAGATTACCGACCATTTCGAATCTCACCATACCTTCTCTGCTATGCAATCTGGTTTCAGAGCTGGTCATGGGTGCACCTCAGCCACGCTCAAGGTCCTAAACGATATCTTAACCGCCATCGATAAGAAACATTACTGTGCAGCCGTATTCATTGATCTGGCCAAGGCTTTCGACTCTGTCAATCACCATATCCTCATCGGCAGACTCGACAGCCTTGGTTTCTCAAATGATTGCCTCGCCTGGTTCACCAACTACTTCTCTGATAGAGTTCAGTGTGTCAAATCGGAGGGTCTGCTGTCCGGACCTCTGGCAGTCTCTATGGGGGTGCCACAGGGTTCAATTCTTGGACCGACTCTCTTCTCTGTATACATCAATGAGGTCGCTCTTGCTGCTGGTGAGTCCCTGATCCACCTCTACGCAGACGACACCATTCTGTATACTTCCGGCCCTTCTTTGGACACTGTGTTAACAACCCTCCAGGCAAGCTTCAATGCCATACAACTCTCCTTCCGTGGCCTCCAATTGCTCTTAAATACAAGTAAAACTAAATGCATGCTCTTCAACCGATCGCTACCTGCACCTACCCGCCTGTCCAACATCACTACTCTGGACGGCTCTGACTTAGAATACGTGGACAACTACAAATACTTAGGTGTCTGGTTAGACTGTAAACTCTCCTTCCAGACCCATATCAAACATCTCCAATCCAAAGTTAAATCTAGAATTGGCTTCCTATTTCGCAACAAAGCATCCTTCACTCATGCTGCCAAACATACCCTTGTAAAACTGACCATCCTACCAATCCTCGACTTTGGCGATGTCATTTACAAAATAGCCTCCAATACCCTACTCAACAAATTGGATGCAGTCTATCACAGTGCAATCCGTTTTATCACCAAAGCCCCATATACTACCCACCATTGCGACCTGTACGCTCTCGTTGGCTGGCCCTCGCTTCATACTCGTCGCCAAACCCACTGGCTCCATGTCATCTACAAGACCCTGCTAGGTAAAGTCCCCCCTTATCTCAGCTCGCTGGTCACCATAGCATCTCCCACCTGTAGCACACGCTCCAGCAGGTATATCTCTCTAGTCACCCCCAAAACCAATTCTTTCTTTGGCCGCCTCTCCTTCCAGTTCTCTGCTGCCAATGACTGGAACGAACTACAAAAATCTCTGAAACTGGAAACACTTATCTCCCTCACTAGCTTTAAGCACCAACTGTCAGAGCAGCTCACAGATTACTGCACCTGTACATAGCCCACCTATAATTTAGCCCAAAACACTACCTCTTTCCCAACTGTATTTAATTTAATTTATTTATTTTGCTCCTTTGCACCCCATTATTTTTATTTCTACTTTGCACATTCTTCCATTGCAAACTACCATTCCAGTGTTTTACTTGCTATATTGTATTACTTTGCCACCATGGCCTTTTTTGCCTTTACCTCCCTTCTCACCTCATTTGCTCACATTGTATATAGACTTGTTTATACTGCATTATTGACTGTATGTTTGTTTTACTCCATGTGTAACTCTGTGTCGTTGTATCTGTCGAACTCTTTGGCTTTATCTTGGCCAGGTCGCAATTGTAAATGAGAACTTGTTCTCAACTTGCTACCTGGTTAAATAAAGGTAAAATAAAAAATAAATTAAATTAATAGGTCTGTGTTGCTGGTACATTAACAGTCTGTTTGTGTTTGCTGGTTTAGGTCTGTGTTGCTGGTACATTACATGTCTGTGTTGCGTTGCTTGTTTCATTACCAGGTCTGTGTTGCTGGTTCATTACAGGTCTGTGTTGCTGGTGCATTACCAGGTCTGTGTTGTGTTGCTGGTTCATTACCAGGTCTGTGTTGTGTTGCTGGTTCATTACCAGGTCTGTGTGTGTTGCTGGTTCATTACCAGGTCTGTCGTTGCTGGTTCATTATAGGTCTGTGTTGCTGTACATTAATGTCTGTGTTGCGTTGCTTGTTCATTACCAGGTCTGTGTTGCTGGTTCATTACCAGGTCTGTGTTGTGTTGCAGGTTCATTATCCGGTCTGTGTTGTGTTGCTGGTTCATTACCAGGTCTGTGTTGTGTTGCTGGTTCATTACCAGGTCTGTGTTGTGTTGCTGGTTCATTACCAGACAGCAGTATGTAGAGGTAGATTGTTAATATCCTGAGGCAAACTGATGACTTCAGACTGTGTTTTTCTTTAAGACCACATAATCACATCACTGCTGCTACTGCTGCTGTTCCCACGCTGTCTGACGCTCAGCCCTGTTTCACTCAGCCTGTTTCACTCAGCTCTGTTTCACTCAGCTCTGTTTTACTCGTCCCTGCTTTACTCAGCCCTGCTTTACTCTCAGCCCTGCTTTACTCACTCGCCCTGCTTTACTCAGCCCTGAGCCCTGCTTTACTCAGCCCTGCTTTACTCAGCCTGAGCCCTGCTTTACTCAGCCCTGCTTCACTCAGCCCTGAGCCCTGCTTTACTCAGCCCTGCTTTACTCAGCCCTGCTTCACTCAGCCAGCCCTGAGCCCTGCTTTACTCAGCCCTGCTTTACTCAGCCCTGCTTTACTCAGCCCTGCTTCACTCAGCCCTGAGCCCTGCTTTACTCAGCCCTGCTTTACTCAGCCCTGCTTCACTCAGCCTGAGCCTGCTTTACTCAGCCCTGCTTCACTCAGCCCTGAGCCCTGCTTTACTCAGCCCTGCTTTCACTCAGCCCTGCTTTCCTCAGCCCTGAGCCTCCTTTACCAGCCCTGTTTACTCAGCGCTGTTTTTCTCAGCCCTGTTTTCACTTAGCCCTGTTTCACTTAGCCCTGCTTTACTCAGCCCTGTTTCACTTAGCGCTGTTTTACTCAGCCCTGTTTCACTCAGCGCTGTTTTACTCAGCCCTGTTTCACTTAGCCCTGCTTTACTCAGCCCTGTTTCACTCAGCGCTGTTTTTAACTCAGCCCTGTTTCACTCAGCGCTGTTTTAACTCAGCCCTGTTTCACTTAGCCCTGCTTTACTCAGCCCTGTTTCACTTAGCCCTGCTTTACTCAGCCCTGTTTCACTCAGCCCTGCTTTACTCAGCCCCTGTTTCACTCAGCGCTGTTTTACTCAGCCCTGTTTCACTTAGCCCTGCTTTACCTCAGCCCTGTTTTACTCAGCCCTGCTTCACTCAGCCCTGTTTCACTTAGCCCTGTTTTACTCAGCCCTGTTTTATTCAGCCCTGTTTTATTCAGCCCTGCTTCACTCAGCCCTGTTTCAACTCAGCCCTGTTTATTCAGCCCTGCTTTACTCAGGCCCTGTTTCACTCAGCCCTGTTTTTACTCAGCTCTGCTTCACTCAAGCCCTGCTTTACTCAAGCCCTGCTTTACTCAGCCCTGTTTTACTCAGCCCTGTTTCACTCAGCCCTGCTTTACTCAGCCCTGCTTTACTCAGCCCTGGCTGGGGACAGTGGATGAAGTTTATAATGCTTGGCTGGGCTGGGGACAGTGGATGAAGTTTATGAATGCCTGGCTGGATTGTGGGACAGTGGATGAAGTTTGTAAATGCCTGACTGGATTGGGGGACAGTGGATAAAGTTTATTGTGCCTGGGGTGGCTGCTGGACAGTGGATACAGTTTATGAATGCCTGGCTGGGCTGTGGGACAGTGGATGCAGTTTATGAATGCCTGGCTGGGCTGGGGACAGTGGATAAAGTTTACGAATGCCTGGCTGGGCTGGGGGACAGTGGATAAAGTTTATGAATGCCTGGCTGGGCTGGGGACAGTGGATGAAGTTATGAATGCCTGGCTGGGCTGTGGGACAGTGGATGAAGTTTATGAATGCATGGCTGGGCTGGGGGACAGTGGATGAAGTCTATGAATGCCTGGCTGGGCTGGGGGACAGTGATAAAGTTTATAAATGCCTGGATGGGCTGCTGGACAGTGCTCTCACACACAGACACACTAACACACATACTGAGACAAACACACTACCACACACATTAGAAGTTAAAACAAGTACCCCTCTCTCTCCCTTCCCCAAATCCTTACCTTCCCTGCAGTAGGTCCAGTGTCTGGGTACTCCAGTGTTCCAGTGTCTGGGTACTCCAGTGGTCCAGTGTCTGAGTACTCCAGTGGTCCAGTGTCTGAGTACTCCAGTGGCTCAGTGGTCCAGTGTCTGGGTACTCCAGTGGTCCAGTGGCTCAGTGTTCCAGTGTCTGGGTACTCCAGTGGTCCAGTGTCTGGGTACTCCAGTGGTCCAGTGTCTGAGTACTCCAGTGGTCCAGTGTCTGAGTACTCCAGTGGCTCAGTGGTCCAGTGTCTGGGTGGTCCTGTGGCTCAGTGGTCCAGTGTCTGGGTACTCCAGTGTTCCAGTGTCTGAGTACTTAATAGCCTTAGTTCTCCTATGCTCCTCAGGTGCTGGTAGTAGTGGTGGTGCTAAATGTCCGTTCTGTGGTGGAGCCATCCCCTGACAGGGTCTCCTCTCTCTCACTCTCTCGCTCTCTCTCTCTCTCTCTGTCTCTCTCTCCTCTCCCTCTCTCTCTCTCTCTGTCTCTCTCCCTCTCCCTCTCTGTCTCTCTCCCTCTCTGTCTCTCTCCCTCTCCCTCTCTCTCTCTCGCTCTCTCTGTCACTCTCTCTCTCTCCCTCTCTCTGTCACTCTCTCTCTCCCTCTCTCTCTCTCTGTCTTCTCTCTCTCTCTCTCTCTCTCTCTCTCTCTCTCTCTCTCTCTCTCTCTCTCTCTCTCTCTCTCTCCAGGAGCAGGCAGCGGTCTGACTGTCTCCTCTTCTCCCCCGCCAGGTGTACAAGAAGCAGGCAGCCTGCAGCCTGGGGGGTTCTGGGCCAGAGGCTGGTGGAGCAGGAGGAGGACTTTGCAGGGAGGGCAGCCTCCTACCAGACAGAAATACAGCACCTCCAGAGGCTTCTACGAGACAAACAGCACGACCTGGACGGAGTGCCTGCAGCAGAAAGGTACCAGCCAGGGAAACAGGCAGACAGTCAGAGAACCAGGCAGCCAGCCAGGCAGCTACTCAGCCAGGGAAACAGGCAGACAGTCAGAGAACCAGGCAGCCAGCCAGGCAGCTACTCAGCCAGGGAAACAGGCAGACAGTCAGAGAAACAGGCAGGCAGAGAGACGGTAGCCGAGTCACACACAGGCAGGAGTAGTGAGCAGGCAGGCAGCCGAGTCACTAGCAACGCAAACCAATGACAGGCCCCCGGAGGGAGCGCAAGGTGGGGAGGAGGGGGAGTCAGCAAGCGCTTCTGCCTGGGCAAGACAGAACAGCTGCAGACTGTTTCTCTGTCTCTCTCTCACAGTCACTCCCTCTCTGTGTCACTCTCTCTCTCTCTGTTGTTCTCTCTCTCTCGGTGTTATGCCCTCTCTTTCTCTGTCTCTCTCTCACAGTCACTCTCCCTCTGTGTCACTCTCTCTCTCTCTGTTGTTCTCTCTCTCTCTCGGTGTTATGCCCTCTCTTTCTCTGTCTCTCTCTCACAGTCACTCTCCCTCTGTGTCACTCTCTCTCTCTCTGTTGTTTCTCTCTCTCTCGGTGTTATGCCCTCTCTTCTCTGTCTCTCTCTCACAGTCACTCTCCCTCTGTGTCACTCTCTCTCTCTCTGTTGTTCTCTCTCTCTCGGTGTTTATGCCCTCTCTTTCTCTGTCTCTCTCTCACAGTCACTCTCCCTCTGTGTCACTCTCTCTCTCTCTGTTGTTCTCTCTCTCTCGGTGTTATGCCCTCTCTTTCTCTGTCTCTCTCTCACAGTCACTCTCCCTCTGTGTCACTCTCTCTCTCTCTGTTGTTCTCTCTCTCTCGGTGTTATGCCCTCTCTTTCTCTGTCTCTCTCTCACAGTCACTCTCCCTCTGTGTCACTCTCTCTCTCTCTGTTGTTCTCTCTCTCTCGGTGTTATTCCCTCTCTTTCTCTGTCTCTCTCTCACAGTCACTCTCCCTCTGTGTCACTCTCTCTCTCTCTGTTGTTCTCTCTCTCTCGGTGTTATGCCCTCTCTTTCTCTGTCTCTCTCTCACAGTCACTCTCCCTCTGTGTCACTCTCTGTTGTTCTCTCTCTGTTGTTCTCTCTCTCTCGGTGTTATGCCCTCTCTTTCTCTGTCTCTCTCTCACAGTCACTCTCCCTCTGTGTCACTCTCTCTCTCTCTGTTGTTCTCTCTCTCTCGGTGTTATGCCCTTCTCTTTCTCTGTCTCTCTCACAGTCACTCTCCCTCTGTGTCACTCTCTCTCTCTCTGTTGTTCTCTCTCTCTCGGTGTTATGCCCTCTCTTTCTCTGTCCTCTCTCTCACAGTCACTCTCCCTCTGTGTCACTCTCTCTCTCTCTGTTGTTCTCTCTCTCTCGGTGTTATGCCCTCTCTTTCTCTGTCTCTCTCTCACAGTCACTCTCCCTCTGTGTCACTCTCTCTCTCTCTGTTGTTCTCTCTCTCTCGGTGTTATGCCCTCTCTTCTCTGTCTCTCTCTCACAGTCACTCTCCCTCTGTGTCACTCTCTCTCTCTCTGTTGTTCTCTCTCTCTCGGTGTTATGCCCTCTCTTTCTCTGTCTCTCTCTCACAGTCACTCTCCCTCTGTGTCACTCTCTCTCTCTGTTGTTCTCTCTCTCTCGGTGTTATGCCCTCTCTTTCTCTGTCTCTCTCTCACAGTCACTCTCCCTCTGTGTCACTCTCTCTCTCTCTGTTGTTCTCTCTCTCTCGGTGTTATGCCCTCTCTTTCTCTGTCTCTCTCTCACAGTCACTCTCCCTCTGTGTCACTCTCTCTCTCTCTGTTGTTCTCTCTCTCTCGGTGTTATGCCCTCTCTTTCTCTGTCTCTCTCTCACAGTCACTCTCCCTCTGTGTCACTCTCTCTCTCTCTGTTGTTCTCTCTCTCTCGGTGTTATGCCCTCTCTTTCTCTGTCTCTCTCTCACAGTCACTCTCCCTCTGTGTCACTCTCTCTCTCTCTGTTGTTCTCTCTCTCTAGGTGTTATGCCCTCTCTTTCTCTGTCTCTCTCTCACAGTCACTCTCCCTCTGTGTCACTCTCTCTCTCTCTGTTGTTTCTCTCTCTCTCGGTGTTATGCCCTCTCTTTCTCTGTCTCTCTCTCACAGTCACTCTCCCTCTGTGTCACTCTCTCTCTCTCTGTTGTTCTCTCTCTCTCGGTGTTATGCCCTCTCTTTCTCTGTCTCTCTCACAGTCACTCTCCCTCTGTGTCACTCTCTCTCTCTCTGTTGTTCTCTCTCTCTCGGTGTTATGCCCTCTCTTTCTCTGTCTCTCTCTCACAGTCACTCTCCCTCTGTGTCACTCTCTCTCTCTCTGTTGTTCTCTCTCTCTAGGTGTTATGCCCTCTCTTTCTCTGTCTCTCTCTCACAGTCACTCTCCCTCTGTGTCACTCTCTCTCTCTCTGTTGTTCTCTCTCTCTCGGTGTTATGCCCTCTCTTTCTCTGTCTCTCTCTCACAGTCACTCTCCCTCTGTGTCACTCTCTCTCTCTCTGTTGTTCTCTCTCTCTCGGTGTTATGCCCTCTCTTTCTCTGTCTCTCTCTCACAGTCACTCTCCCTCTGTGTCACTCTCTCTCTCTCTGTTGTTCTCTCTCTCTCGGTGTTATGCCCTCTCTTTCTCTGTCTCTCTCACAGTCACTCTCCCTCTGTGTCACTCTCTCTCTCGCTGTTGTTCTCTCTCTCTCGGTGTTATGCCCTCTCTTTCTCTGTCTCTCTCTCTCACAGTCACTCTCCCTCTGTGTCACTCTCTCTCTCTCTGTTGTTCTCTTAATGCTGTTCTCTCTCTGTTGTTCTCTCTCTCTCTCGGTGTTATGCCCTCTCTTTCTCTGTCTCTCTCTCACAGTCACTCTCCCTCTGTGTCACTCTCTCTCTCTGTTGTTCTCTTAATGCTGTTCTCTCTCTGTTGTTCTCTCTCTCTCGGTGTTATGCCCTCTCTTTCTCTGTCTCTCTCTCACAGTCACTCTCCCTCTGTGTCACTCTCTCTCTCTCTGTTGTTCTCTTAATGCTGTTCTCTCGCTGTTGCTCTCTCTCTTTCTGATGTCCTCAATTGTCTTTCTTTAGTGCTCTCTCTCTCGCTCTCTCTCACTCTTTAATGCTCTCCTCTCTTTCCCCCCTCTCTCTCTCTCTCTCTCTCTCTCCACTTTCCATCCCCTTTCTCTCCCTCTCTCTGTATCTCTCTCTCTCCTTAGTTCATGCTATTTTAATATTGAACCATCTAAATTCAGTTATTTTAACAGTAGCATGACAGAATTGATCCAACATTCCCCAAGCCTCCTACGGTACAGAGCAGGAGGACGATGACTTGGCAACACAGAAAGTTTGAGTGATTTGATTAGGGCGATTCTGACAGCATTCAATCATATTGTGAATGTCGATTTGGCTTGATCAATTTCTCCCTGAGATGTAGTTGCCCTGTCTGTCTGTCTGTGATTGTTTGTCCGTCTATCAAGTCGGTCGAGCTGTCTGCCTGTCCATCAGTCTGGCTGTCTAGCTGTCTGCCTGTCCATCAGTCTGGCTGTCTGGCTGTCTGCCTGTCCATCAGTCTGGCTGTCTGGCTGTCTGCCTGTCCATCAGTCTGGCTGTCTGGCTGTCTGCCTGTCCATCAGTCTGGCTGTCTGGCTGTCTGTCTGTCCATCAGTCTGGCTGTCTAGCTGTCTGCCTGTCCATCAGTCTGGCTGTCTGGCTGTCTGCCTGTCCATCAGTCTGGCTGTCTGGCTGTCTGCCTGTCCATCAGTCTGGCTGTCTGGCTGTCTGCCTGTCCATCAGTCTGGCTGTCTAGCTGTCTGCCTGTCCATCAGTCTGGCTGTCTGGCTGTCTGCCTGTCCATCAGTCTGGCTGTCTGGCTGTCTGTCTGTCCATCAGTCTGGCTGTCTGGCTGTCCATCAGTCTGGCTGTCTGCCTGTCCATCAGTCTGGCTGTCTGGCTGTCTGCCTGTCCATCAGTCTGGCTGTCTGCCCATTTGTCTGTCTGTCTTTCTATCTATAGGGAGAGACCTTTAGTCTAGAATCTGTAGTAGTTTATATTTGAATAATTGTTTATTTCGGATGTTCTTTGTTACATTTGTGATGGATGACTTTTCTAGTAGTGGATGTAGTCTGTATCGTGACGTGACTACCATTAATGTGGATGTAGTCTGTATCGTGACGTGACTACCATTAATGTGGATGTAGTCTGTGTCGTGACGTGACTACCATTAATGTGGATGTAGTCTGTGTCGTGACTACCATTAATGTGGATGTAGTCTTTGTCGTGACGTGACTACCATTAATGTGGATATATTCTGTGTCGTGACGTGACTACCGTTAATGTGGATGTAGTCTGTGTCGTGACCACCATTAATGCGATGATGGCTATTCATCCAATTATTACGCGATTAAAATAATCATATAACAAATAATTAAGCATTAATTTGGGGCACCATGGAAAAAGTTTATTTGTGGATGTAGTCTGTGTCGTGACTAACATTAATGTGGATGTAGTCTGTGTACAGTTTCAGTTTTAACTCAAAAATATCAGAATATATTGCTATACTGTCATCCATCATTCATTTGCTCCTATTTCAGTCTCATTCTGATACGTCGTAATATCCTATATATCTGCACAAACCCTGGTCTCCATGATGAATCAGCGATAAATAATTCAGCCAATTTGTGTATTTACTAAATAACAAAATATGAAAGGTCACTAATCCGATATGAGGTCTTGTTACACAATGAAAAGTCCCTAGTGGACTAACCCGATATGAGGTCTTGTTACACGATGAAAGGTCCCTAGTGGACTAACCCGATATGACGGCTTGTTACATAATGAAAGGTCCCTAGTGGACTAACCCGATATGACGGCTTGTTACATAATGAAAAGGGGTGGGAAAAGAAAGAGCGACAAAGAAATTAAACTATCGTACTTACAGTTGAATAATATGCTCATCGTAAATATGGATAGTTATCACCCTAACAACCGCTCATTTGGACTTAGAAATGCAATGTACATATTTACGCTTGTATGTCTTTGTCGTCTCTCTCTGTTGAAATCGCCCGATCCGTCTGTGACGAATAGTTCGACAGAAAGTGTCTGGTTGTCCACCATGTCCTTTGTTCTGGAAGTGTCTATTTAGAATGGAAAAACGTCAGACCACACGGTGGTGGAAGTGAAATGCCCTTCTCCTCTCGTCCCCGTTAGACTGAATCCTTCAAAGGTACACACATGGTGGTACTCGGTCGAGTTTACTAGACTAGGGTGCTTAAACAATCTGGGGGGAAAAGAGGCGTTTCCTCCTTTTGGCATAATGTCTGTGCTCACGTGGCCGTGGTTACAGACTGGGTAAAACTTTACATTAAAAATAATTATAATTTAGAAGGCTAAAATCACATTTCATCTTCTCACAAATAGTTTCATATTTAATCATATAAGTTCCCCAACATTTAGATCTGATAACTAGGACGTATACATTGTTAGAATTACGATTATTTGGTTATACCGTTCTTAATGATATCACAAAACAACAATTTATTTGACATGATTATTGTTTTGAGCCCCACCAACCATTTCCCACATTTCTGTCTGTCTGACTGTCTGTCTGTCTCTCTCTCTCCATGATAACATCTCAGTAGTGTTGTCATGTGTTCCTGTCTCTAACCTGATAGTTCATCTCTGATGGTCTACCGTCATGTCAGAGTGTTCCTGTCTCTAACCTGATAGTTCATCTCTGATGGTCTACCGTCATGTCAGAGTGTTCCTGTCTCTAACCTGATAGTTCATCTCTGATGGTCTACCGTCATGTCAGTGTTCCTGTCTCTAACCTGATAGTTCATCTCTGATGGTCTACCGTCATGTCAGAGTGTTCCTGTCTCTAACCTGATAGTTAATCTCTGCAAGCATTCCCTTGTTCTATACCAACCCCAACCAGACAGTGGTGCTGTACCAACCCCAACCAGACAGTGGTGCTGTACCAACCCCAACCAGCCAGTGGTGCTGTATCAACCCCAACCAGCAAGTGGTGCTGTACCAACCCCAACCAGCCAGTGGTGCTGTACCAACCCCAACCAGCCAGTGGTGCTGTACCAACCCCAACCAGCCAGTGGTGCTGTACCAACCCCAACCAGCCAGTGGTGCTGTATCAACCCCAACCAGCCAGTGGTGCTGTACAACCCCAACCAAACAGTGGTGCTGTATCAACCCCAACCAGACAGTGGTGCTGTATCAACCCCAACCAGACAGTGGTGCTGTATCAACCCCAACCAGACAGTGGTGCTGTACAACCCCAACCAGACAGTGGTGCTGTACCAACTCCAACCAGCCAGTGGTGCTGTACCAACCCCAACCAGCCAGTGGTGCTATACCAACCCCAACCAGCCAGTGGTGCTGTACCAACCCCAACCAGACAGAGGGGCTGTACCAACCCCAACCAGACAGGGGGGCTGTACCAACCCCAACCAGACAGGGGGGCTGTACCAACCCCAACCAGACAGGGGGGCTGTACCAACCCCAACCAGCCAGTGGTGCTATACCAACCCCAACCAGCCAGTGGTGCTGTACCAACCCCAACCAGACAGGGGGGCTGTACCAACCCCAACCAGACAGGGGGGCTGTACCAACCCCAACCAGACAGGGGGGCTGTACGAACCCCAACCAGGCATGGGGGCTGTACCAACCCCAACCAGACAGTGGTGCTGTACCAACCCCAACCAGCCAGTGGTGCTGTACCAACCCCAACCAGACAGGGGGGCTGTACCAACCCCAACCAGACAGGGGGGCTGTACCAACCCCAACCAGACAGGGGGGCTGTACCAACCCCAACCAGACAGGGGGGCTGTACCAACCCCAACCAGACAGTGGTGCTGTACCCAACACAAAGACATTCCCCTGTTCTATACCAACCCCAACCAGACAGTGGTGCTGTACCAACCCCAACCAGACAGTGGTGCTGTACCCAACACAGACATTCCCCTGTTCTGTGTGGATCTATCTGAACTCTGCCTAGTTCTGGACTGTTTACCAGGAAACACTCACACACACACACACACACACACACACACACACACACACACACACACACACACACACACACACACACACACACACACACTGAACAGACATCCCTGAACACTGCCTAGTTCTGTACCATTCACCAGGAAGCACACAGCAGCTCACTGATTCCCATGGCAACTGGAAAGGGTTCCTTCTAACATGCAGATGATGAATATCAAATACAGTGATTGGTCTGTTCAGCCCCAGTAGTACATCACATTAAGCTCTTCCTAGGTAGACAGTGATTGGTCAGGGTGGATTCATTCCCCAGTAGTATCCCCTGTCCCTCTTTCCACTCCCCTGTCCCCTCTCCACTCCCCTGTCCCTCTTTCCACTCCCCTGTCCCTCTTCCCACTCCCCTGTCCCCTCTCCACTCCCTTGTCCCTCTTTCCACTCCCTCTTTCCACTCCCCTGTCCCCCTCTCCCATCCCCTGTCCCTCTTTCACCTCTCCCATCCCTCTTTCCACTCCCCTCTCCACTCCCCTGTCCCTCTTTCCACTCCCCTGTCCCTCTTTCCACTCCCCTGTCCCCTCTCCACTCCCCTGTCCCTCTTTCACCTCTCCCATCCCTCTTTCCACTCCCCTCTCCCATCCCCTGTCCCTCTTTCCACTCCCCTGTCCCTCTCTCCACTCCCCTGTCCCTCTTTCCACTCCCCTGTCCCTCTTTCCACTCCTCTTTCCACTCCCCTGTCCCTCTTTCCACTCCCCTGTCCCTCTTCCCTGTCCCTCTTTCCACTCCCCTGTCCCTCTTTCCACTCCCCTGTCCCTCTCTCCCATCCCCTGTCCCTCTCTCCCATCCCCTGTCCCTCTATCCACTCCCCTGTCCCTCTTTCCACTCCCCTGTCCCCTTCCTTTCCACTCCCCTGTCCCTCGTTCTACTCCCCTGTCCCTCTTTCCACTCCCCTGTCCCTCTTTCCACTCCCCTGTCCCTCTTTCCACTCCCCTGTCCCTCTCTCCCATCCCCTGTCCCTCTCTCCCATCCCCTGTCCCTCTTTCCACTCCCCTGTCCCTCTTTCCACTCCCCTGTCCCTCGTTCTACTCCCCTGTCCCTCTCTCCACTCCCCTGTCCCTCTTTCACCTCTCCTGTCCCTCTTTCCACTCCCCTGTCCCTCTTTCCACTCTCCCCATCCCCTGTCCCTCTTTCCACTCCCCTGTCCCTCTCTCCACTCCCCTGTCCCCCTTTCCACTCCCCTGTCCCCCTCTCCACTCCCCTGTCCCTCTCTCCACTCCCCTGTCCCTCTTTCCACTCCCCTGTCCCTCTTTCCACTCCCCTATCCCCCTTTCCACTCCCCTGTCCCTCTCTCCCATCCCCTGTCCCTCTTTCCACTCCCCTGTCCCTCTTCCCACTCCTCTGTCCCTCTTTCCACTCCCCTGTCCCTCTTTCCACTCCCTCTCTCCACTCCCCTGTCCCTTTTACCACTCCCCTGTCCCTCTCTCCACTCCCTGTCCCTCTTTCCACCCCCTGTCCCTCTTTCCACTCCCCTGTCCCTCTTTCCACTCCCCTGTCCCTCTTTCACCTCTCCTGTCCCTCTTTCCACTCCCCTGTCCCTCTCTCCACTCCCCTGTCCCTCTTTCACCTCTCCTGTTCCTCTTTCCACTCCCCTGTTCCTCTTTCCACTCCCCTGTTCCTCTTTCCACTACCCTGTCCCTCTTTCCACTCCCCTGTCCCTCTCCACTCCCCTGTCCCTCTCTCCTGTCCCTCTTTCCACTCCCCTGTCCCTCTTTCCACTCCCCTGTCCCTCTTTCCACTCCCCTGTCCCTCTTTCCACTCCCCTGTTTCCACTCCCCTGTTCCTCTCTCCACTCCCCTGTCCCTCTTTCCACTCCCCTGTCCCCTCTCCACTCCCCTGTCCCTCTTTCCACTCCCCTGTCCCTCTCCACTCCCCTGTCCCACTCCCCTGTCCCTCTTTCCACTCCCCTGTCCCTCTTTCCACTCCCCTGTCCCTCTTTCCACTCCCCTGTTTCCACTCCCCTGTACCTCTCTCCACTCCCCTGTCCCTCTTTCCACTCCCCTGTCCCCTCTCCACTCCCCTGTCCCTCTTTCCACTCCCCTGTCCCTCTTTCCACTCCCCTGTCCCCTCTCCACTCCCTTGTCCCTCTTTCCACTCCCTCTTTCCACTTCCCTGTCCCCCTCTCCCATCCCCTGTCCCTCTTTCACCTCTCCCATCCCTCTTTCCACTCCCCTCTCCACTCCCCTGTCCCTCTTTCCACTCCCCTGTCCCTCTTTCCACTCCCCTGTCCCCTCTCCACTCCCCTGTCCCTCTTTCACCTCTCCCATCCCTCTTTCCACTCCCCTCTCCCATCCCCTGTCCCTCTTTCCACTCCCCTGTCCCTCTCTCCACTCACCTGTCCCTCTTTCCACTCCCCTGTCCCTCTTTCCACTCCTCTTTCCACTCCCCTGTCCCTCTTTCCACTCCCCTGTCCCTCTTTCCACTCCCCTGTCCCTCTCTCCCATCCCCTGTCCCTCTCTCCCATCCCCTGTCCCTCTTTCCAATCCCCTGTCCCTCTTTCCACTCCCCTGTCCCTCTTTCCACTCCCCTGTCCCTCGTTGTACTCCCCTGTCCCTCTTTCCATTCCCCTGTCCCTCTTTCCACTCCCCTGTCCCTCTTTCCACTCCCCTGTCCCTCTCTCCCATCCCCTGTCCCTCTCTCCCATCCCCTGTCCCTCTTTCCACTCCCCTGTCCCTCTTTCCACTCCCCTGTCCCTTGTTCTACTCCCCTGTCCCTCTCTCCACTCCCCTGTCCCTCTTTCACCTCTCCTGTCCCTCTTTCCACACCCCTGTTCCTCTTTCCACTCCCCTGTTCCTCTTTCCCTCTCTCCTGTCCCTCTTTCCACTCCCCTGTCCCTCTTTCCACTCCCCTGTCCCTCTTTCCACTCCCCTGTCCCTCTCTCCCATCCCATGTCCCTCTCTCCACTCCCCTGTCCCCCTTTCCACTCCCCTGTCCCTCTCTCCACTCCCCTGACCCTCTCTCCACTCCCCTGTCCCTCCTTCCACTCCCCTGTCCCTCTTTCCACTCCCCTGTCCCCCTTTCCACTCCCCTGTCCCTCTCTCCCATCCCCTGTCCCTCTTTCCACTCCCCTGTCCCTCTTCCCACTCCCCTGTCCCTCTTTCCACTCCCTATCCCTCTTTCCACTCCCTCTCTCCACTCCCCTGTCCCTTTTACCACTCCCCTGTCCCTCTCTCCACTCCCCTGTCCCTCTCTCCACTCCCCTGTCCCTCTTTCACCTCTCCTGTTCCTCTTTCCACTCCCCTGTTCCTCTTTCCACTCCCCTGTTCCTCTTTTCCACTACCCTGTCCCTCTTTCCACTCCCCTGTCCCTCTCCACTCCCCTGTCCCTCTCTCCTGTCCCTCTTTCCACTCCCCTGTCCCTCTTTCCACTCCCCTGTTTCCACTCCCCTGTTCCTCTCTCCACTCCCCTGTCCCTCTTTCCACTCCCCTGTCCCTCTCTCCACTCCCCTGTCCCCCTTTCCACTCCCCTGTCCCCATTTCCACTCCCCTGTCCCTATTTCCACTCCCCCATCCCCTGTCCCTCTTTCCACTCCCCTGTCCCTCTTCCCACTCCCCTGTCCCTCTTTCCACTCCCCTGTCCCTCTTTCCACTCCCCTGTCCCTCTTTCCACTCCCTCTCTCCACTCCCCTGTCCCTTTTACCACTCCCCTGTCCCTCTCTCCACTCCCCTATCCCTCTTTCCACTCCCCTGTCCCTCTTTCACCTCCCCTGTCCCTCTTTCCACTCCCCTGTCCCTCTTTCCACTCCCCTGTCCCACTCTCCACTCCCCTGTCCCTCTTTCCACTCCCCTGTCCCTCTCTCCACTCCCCTGTCCCTCTTTCCACTCCCCTGTCCCTCTTTCCACTCCCCTGTCCCTCTTTCCACTCCCCTGTCCCTCTTTCCACTCCCCTGTCCCTCTTTCCACTCCCCTGTCCCTCTCTCCACTCCCCTGTCCCTCTTTCCACTCCCCTGTTCCTCTTTCCACTCCCCTGTCCCTAATTTCCACTCCCCTGTCCCTCTCCACTCCCCTGTCCCTCTCTCCTGTCCCTCTTTCCATTCCCCGTCCCTCTTTCCACTCCCCTGTCCCTCTTTCCACTCCCCTGTTTCCACTCCCCTGTCCCCCTCTCCCATCCCTTGACCCCTCTCCCATCCCCTGTCCCCTCCTCTCTCCCCTGTCCCCTCCTCTCTCCCCCTAAGCTGATGAAGATGACGATAAAGGCTCTTTCTCAGTGAAGTTCTGTGTTGCCGCGGGTGATTAGGAACGATGAGTCACTCTTAAGTGTGTGACAGAGACAGAGACCAGGTCATGTCACAGGACCACAGGTCGTTAACTACTGACGACAGCACTAGTGTGTGTGTGTGTGTGTGTGTGTGTGTGTGTGTGTGTGTGTGTGTGTGTGTGTGTGTGTGTGTGTGTGTGTGTGGCTACAGAGACCAGGTCATGTCACAGGACCACAGGTAGTTAACTACTGACGACAGCACTAGTCTGTGACTGTGTGTGTGTGAGGCTACAGAGACCAGGTCACATCACCAGACCACAGGACAGAACACGGGTAATTAGCTAATGTGATGGACGTCATGCTGCTGTCTTAACAATAGGCCTTCCTATTCCTCCCTCACAGCCAGACTGGATCAATAGGCCTTCCTATTCCTCCCTCACAGCCAGACTGGATCAATAGGCCTTCCTATTCCTCCCTCACAGCCAGACTGGATCAATAGGCCTTCCTATTCCTCCCTCACAGCCAGACTGGATCAATAGGCCTTCCTATTCCTCCCTCTCAGCCAGACTGGATCAATAGGCCTTCCTATTCCTCCTCCAGCGAAAGGGTACCAATCTCCATGGGTTACACCAACAGCAGTAAGGGGTGTTTAAGCCTCGTATTCAGCAGCTCAGTCCACTCTCAAAAAGCCTGGAGTTTCACCCCAGGATGAGGGAGAGGAGGAAAGGATGAGGGAGAGGAGGAAAGGATGAGGGAGAGGAGGAAAGGAGGATGAGGAGAAGGAGGGGGAGGAGGGAAAGGAGTGAAGATGGAGGGAGAGGGGGAGAAGAGGAAATGAGTGAGGAGGAAAGGAGGGGGGGAGTGAAGATGGAGGGGGAGAGGAGTAAAGGAGGGGGAGGAAGGAAGGGGAGAGGATGGAGAGAGGGAAAGGAGAGGAGGAAAGGAGGGAGAGGAGAGGAAAGGGAAGGAAGGCATGAAGGAGGGAGGGAGACAGATCCTGGTTCAGTGGCAGCTGGTGAAATGGAGAGGCTCCTGGGTGTGCAACAAGAACACACTATTTGTGACAGGTCCTTCATTGGTTGAAATGTGCCCTATTCCCTATGTAGTGCACTACTATTGACCAAGGGGAAATGTGCCCTATTCCCTATGTAGTGCACTACTATTGACCAAGGGTAAATGCGCCCTATTCCCTATGTAGTGCACTACTATTGACCAAGGGGAAATGTGCCCTATTCCCTATGTAGTGCACTACTATTGACCAAGGGGAAATGCGCCCTATTCCCTATGTAGTGCACTACTATTGACCAAGGGGAAATGCGCCCTATTCCCTATGTAGTGCACTACTATTGACCAAGGGTAAATGCGCCCTATTCCCTATGTAGTGCACTACTATTGACCAAGGGGAAATGTGCCCTATTCCCTATGTAGTGCACTACTATTGACCAAGGGTAAATGCACCCTATTCCCTATGTAGTGCACTACTATTGACCAAGGGGAAATGCGCCCTATTTCCTATGTAGTGCACTACTATTGACCAAGGGGAAATGTGCCCTATTCCCTATGTAGTGCACTACTATTGACCAAGGGGAAATGCACCCTATTACCTATGTAGTGGTCCACATGTAAAAGGATACCATTTGGGATGCACACTATAACAACCCACAGCAGCAATTACCTTCTCTGCTCCAAGAGCTTCACTTCTCTATCCCTTATTCTCAGTTCTCTCCCTTCTCCTCTCCCTCTCTCCTCTCTCCTCTCCCTTCTCCTCTCCCTCTCTCCTCTCCCTTCTCCTCTCCCTTCTTCTCTCCTCTCCCTCTCTCTCCCTCTCTCTTCTCTCATCTCTCTCCCTTTCCTCTTATCCATGCTATCCCTCCTCTCCCTCTTCCCTTCTCCCCCTATCTCTCCTCTCCCTCTTCTTCCTCTCTCTCCCTCTCTCTTCCCTCCTCTCTCTCCCTTTCCTCCTATCCATGCTATCCCTCCTCTCTCTCCCTTTCCTCCTATCCATGCTATCCCTCCTCTCCCTCCCTTTCCTCTTCTCCACGCTATCCCTCCTCTCCCTCCCTTTCCTCCTATCCACGCTATCCCTCCTCTCCCTCCCTTTCCTGTTCTCCACGCTATCCCTCCTCTCCCTCCCTTTCCTCTTCTCCACGCTATCCCTCCTCTCCCTCCCTTTCCTCTTCTCCACGCTATCCCTCCTCTCCCTCCCTTTCCTGTTCTCCATGCTATCCCTCCTCTCCCTCCCTTTCCTCTTCTCCACGCTATCCCTCCTCTCCCTCCCTTTCCTGTTCTCCACGCTATCCCTCCTCTCCCTCTCCTTCTCTCTCCCTCTCTCCTCTCCCTCTCTCTTCTCTCCCTCTTCCCTTCTCTCCATTTCTCTCCTCTCCTTTCCTCTCTCTTCTCCCTCTCTCTCCTTGTGGTGCTGAGACATAAGGTCTGGTTCCTGGGTGCTGAGACATAAGGCCTGGTTACTGGGTCCACTAATATAATATACTTTAGGGTGTGTTGACTCACTCATCAGTATTGCCACTGAGATTCTGTAATATTTTGCCCTTAGTGTCTGAATCGCCTTAGTGTCTGAATCGCCTTAGTGTCTGAATCGTCTTAGTGTCTGAATCGTCTTTGTGCCTGAATCGCCTTTGTGCCTGAATCGCCTTTGTGCCTGAATCGCCTTTGTGCCTGAATCGCCTTAGTGTCTGAATCGCCTTAGTGCCTGAATCACCTTAGTGCCTGAATCGCCTTAGTGCCTGAATCACCTTAGTGCCTGAATCGCCTTTGTGCCTGAATCGCCTTTGTGCCTGAATCGCCTTTGTGCCTGAATCGCCTTAGTGTCTGAATCGCCTTAGTGCCTGAATCGCCTTAGTGCCTGAATCACCTTAGTGCCTGAATCGCCTTAGTGCCTGAATTAATTCTCTCTCTCTCCTCCAGAGAGGTGGAAGGTGAGTTGGAGGTGGTGTGGGAGGCAGCAACCAGAGAGAACCAAAGAATTAGGGAGACCCTCCAGGACTCCAGCCCATCTCTCCCCTCCCTCAGCCCAGCCAGAGTGCACCATGGCAGGGGTCTGAGCGATGGACCCTCCCCCAGCTGGCTCTCCCACCCCCAGGATGAGGTGTTCTACCCCCGTCCGCACCCTGACAGCTCTGGCCCTCCTCCCTGCATCTCCTCTCCCCAGAGCGGCGGCCGGCCCGGCCTCCACCACAGCCCTATGTTCGAGTCTGACTCGGACCAGCACCAGAACCCCTCCTCAGATGAGAGCGAGAAGAACGGCATGGACTTCTATTCTTAGTGTCCTTTTTTGTATTGGTCTTACAGAAGACAAGTAGCCTGGTCCCAGGTCTGTATTAGTAGCCTGTTTTAGTAGCCTGTTTTAGTAGCCTGTTTTAGTAGCCTGGTCCCAGGTCTGTTTTAGTAGCCTGGTCCCAGGTCTGTTTTAGTAGCCTGGTCCCAGGTCTGTTTTAGTAGCCTGGTCCCAGGTCTGTTTTAGTAGCCTGGTCCCAGGTCTGTTTTAGTAGCCTGGTCCCAGGTCTGTTTTAGTAGCCTGTTTTAGTAGCCTGGTCCCAGGTCTGTTTTAGTAGCCTGGTCCCAGGCCTGTTTTAGTAGCCTGGTCCCAGGTCTGTTTTAGTAGCCTGGTCCCAGGTCTGTTTTAGTAGCCTGTTTTAGTAGCCTGGTCCCAGGTCTGTTTTAGTAGCCTGGTCCCAGGCCTGTTTTAATAGCCTGGTCCCAGATCTGTTTCTGCTCTTGCTAACTCCATTGTTCATTGTCAAGCCAAACATGACATAAAGAGTTGGCAGGAGAGTAGAACCACCCTGACACCAGGCTAGAAGACCAGGTCTGTATTGGTCAGACTAGAACCATCCTGACACCAGGCTAGAAGACCAGGTCTGTATTGGTCAGACTAGAACCACCCTGACACCAGGTCTGTATTGGTCAGACTAGAACCACCCTGACACCAGGCTAGAAGACCAGGTCTGTATTGGTCAGACTAGAACCACCCTGACACCAGGCTAGAAGAACAGGTCTGTATTGGTCAGACTAGAACCACCCTGACACCAGGTCTGTTTTAGTCAGACTAGAACCATCCCTGAGACCAGGTCTGTATTGGTCAGACTAGAATCACCCTGACACCAGACTAGAAGAACAGGTCTGTATTGGTCAGACTAGAACCACCCTGACACCAGATCTGTATTGGTCAGACTAGAATCACCCTGACACCAGACTAGAAGACCAGGTCTGTATTGGTCAGACTAGAACCACCCTGACACCAGACTAGAAGACCAGGTCTGTATTGGTCAGACTAGAACAACCATGACACCAGGTCTGTATTGGTCAGACTAGAACCACCCTGACACCAGACTAGAAGACCAGGTCTGTATTGGTCAGACTAGAACAACCATGACACCAGGTCTGTATTGGTCAGACTAGAACCACCCTGACACCAGGTCTGTATTGGTCAGACTAGAACCACCCTGATACCAGGTCTGTATTGGTCAGACTAGAACCACCCTGACACCAGGCTAGAAGACTAGGTATGTTTTGGTTAGGCTAGAACCACCCTGACACCAGGCTAGAAGACCAGGTCTGTTTTGGTCAGCCTGACCAAATGTTTTGGTTAGGCTAGAACCACCCTGACACCAGGCTAGAAGACCAGGTCTGTTTTAGTCAGACTAGAACCACCCTGCCACAAGGTCTGTATTGGTCAGACTAGAACCACCCTGACACCAGGCTAGAAGACCAGGTCTGTTTTAGTCAGACTAGAACCACCCTGACACAAGGTCTGTATTGGTCAGGCTAGAACCACCCTGACACCAGGCTAGAAGACCAGGTCTGTTTTAGTCCGACTAGAACCACCCTGACACAAGGTCTGTATTGGTCAGGCTAGAACCACCCTGACACCAGGCTAGAAGACCAGGTCTGTATTGGTCAGACTAGAACCACCCTTACACCAGGCTAGAAGACCAGGTCTGTATTGGTCAGACTAGAACCATCCTGACACCAGGTCTGTATTGGTCAGACTAGAACCAGCCTGACACCAGGTCTGTATTGGTCAGTTCTAACCACCCTGACACAAGGTCTGTATTGGTCAGGCTAGAACCACCCTGACACCAGACTAGAACCACCCTGACACCAGGCTAGAACCACCCTGACACCAGGCTAGAACCACCCTGACACCAGACTAGAACCACCCTGACACCAGGTCTGTTTTGGTCAGACTAGAACCACCCTGACACCAGGCTAGAACCACCCTGACACCAGGTCTGTTTTGGTCAGACTAGAACCACCCTGACACCAGGTCTGTTTTGGTCAGACTAGAACCACCCTGACACCAGACTAGAACCACCCTGACACCAGGTCTGTTTTGGTCAGACTAGAACCACCCTGACACCAGGTCTGTTTTGGTCAGACTAGAACCACCCTGATACCAGGTCTGTATTGGTCAGACTAGAACCACCCTGACACCAGGCTAGAAGACTAGGTATGTTTTGGTCAGGCTAGAACCACCCTGACACCAGGCTAGAAGACCAGGTCTGTTTTGGTCAGACTAGAACCACCCTGACACCAGGTCTGTTTTGGTCAGTCTAGAACCACCCTGACACCAGGCTAGAAGACCAGGTCTGTTTTGGTCAGACTAGAACCACCCTGACACCAGGCTAGAAGACCAGGTCTGTATTGGTCAGACTAGAACCACCCTGACACCAGGCTAGAAGACCAGGTCTGTTTTGGTCAGACTAGAACCACCCTGACACCAGGTCTGTATTGGTCAGATTAGAACCACCCTGATACCAGGTCTGTATTGGTCAGACTAGAACCACCCTTACACCAGGCTAGAAGACCAGGTCTGTTTTAGTCAGACTAGAACCACCTTGACACCAGGTCTGTATTGGTCAGACTAGAACCACCCTGACACCAGGTCTGTATTGGTCAGACTAGAACCACCCTGACACCAGGCTAGAAGACCAGGTCTGTTTTAGTCAGACTAGAACCACCCTGCCACAAGGTCTGTATTGGTCAGACTAGAACCACCCTGACACCAGGCTAGAAGACCAGGTCTGTTTTAGTCAGACTAGAACCACCCTGACACAAGGTCTGTATTGGTCAGGCTAGAACCACCCTGACACCAGGCTAGAAGACCAGGTCTGTATTGGTCAGACTAGAACCACCCTTACACCAGGCTAGGTCTGCTAGGTCTGTATTGGTCAGACTAGAACCATCCTGACACCAGGTCTGTATTGGTCAGACTAGAACCACCCTGACACCAGGTCTGTATTGGTCAGGCTAGAACCACCCTGACACAAGGTCTGTATTGGTCAGGCTAGAACCACCCTGACACCAGACTAGAACCACCCTGACACCAGGCTAGAACCACCCTGACACCAGGCTAGAACCACCCTGACACCAGACTAGAACCACCCTGACACCAGGTCTGTTTTGGTCAGACTAGAACCACCCTGACACCAGGCTAGAACCACCCTGACACCAGGTCTGTTTTGGTCAGACTAGAACCACCCTGACACCAGGTCTGTTTTGGTCAGACTAGAACCACCCTGACACCAGACTAGAACCACCCTGACACCAGGTCTGTTTTGGTCAGACTAGAACCACCCTGACACCAGGTCTGTTTTGGTCAGACTAGAACCACCCTGATACCAGGTCTGTATTGGTCAGACTAGAACCACCCTGACACCAGGCTAGAAGACTAGGTATGTTTTGGTCAGGCTAGAACCACCCTGACACCAGGCTAGAAGACCAGGTCTGTTTTGGTCAGACTAGAACCACCCTGACACCAGGTCTGTTTTGGTCAGTCTAGAACCACCCTGACACCAGGCTAGAAGACCAGGTCTGTTTTGGTCAGACTAGAACCACCCTGACACCAGGCTAGAAGACCAGGTCTGTATTGGTCAGACTAGAACCACCCTGACACCAGGCTAGAAGACCAGGTCTGTATTGGTCAGGCTAGAACCACCCTGACACCAGGTCTGTATTGGTCAGACTAGAACCACCCTGACACCAGGTCTGTATTGGTCAGACTAGAACCACCCTGACACCAGGCTAGAAGACCAGGTCTGTTTTGGTCAGACTAGAACCACCCTGACACCAGGCTAGAAGACCAGGTCTGTATTGGTCAGGCTAGAACCACCCTGACACCAGGCTAGAAGACCAGGTCTGTATTGGTCAGGCTAGAACCACCCTGACACCAGGCTAGAAGACCAGGTCTGTATTGGTCAGACTAGAACCACCCTGACACCAGGCTAGAAGACCAGGTCTGTTTTGGTCAGACTAGAACCACCCTGACACCAGGTCTGTATTGGTCAGACTAGAACCACCCTGACACCAGACTAGAAGACCAGGTCTGTTTTGGTCAGACTAGAACCACCCTGCCACAAGGTCTGTATTGGTCAGACTAGAACCACCCTGACACCAGGCTAGAAGACCAGGTCTGTTTTAGTCAGACTAGAACCACCCTGACACAAGGTCTGTATTGGTCAGGCTAGAACCACCCTGACACCAGGCTAGAAGACCAGGTCTGTATTGGTCAGACTAGAACCACCCTTACACCAGGCTAGGTCTGCTAGGTCTGTATTGGTCAGACTAGAACCATCCTGACACCAGGTCTGTATTGGTCAGACTAGAACCACCCTGACACCAGGTCTGTATTGGTCAGGCTAGAACCACCCTGACACAAGGTCTGTATTGGTCAGGCTAGAACCACCCTGACACCAGACTAGAACCACCCTGACACCAGGCTAGAACCACCCTGACACCAGGCTAGAACCACCCTGACACCAGACTAGAACCACCCTGACACCAGGTCTGTTTTGGTCAGACTAGAACCACCCTGACACCAGGCTAGAACCACCCTGACACCAGGTCTGTTTTGGTCAGACTAGAACCACCCTGACACCAGGTCTGTTTTGGTCAGACTAGAACCACCCTGACACCAGACTAGAACCACCCTGACACCAGGTCTGTTTTGGTCAGACTAGAACCACCCTGACACCAGGTCTGTTTTGGTCAGACTAGAACCACCCTGATACCAGGTCTGTATTGGTCAGACTAGAACCACCCTGACACCAGGCTAGAAGACTAGGTATGTTTTGGTCAGGCTAGAACCACCCTGACACCAGGCTAGAAGACCAGGTCTGTTTTGGTCAGACTAGAACCACCCTGACACCAGGTCTGTTTTGGTCAGTCTAGAACCACCCTGACACCAGGCTAGAAGACCAGGTCTGTTTTGGTCAGACTAGAACCACCCTGACACCAGGCTAGAAGACCAGGTCTGTATTGGTCAGACTAGAACCACCCTGACACCAGGCTAGAAGACCAGGTCTGTATTGGTCAGGCTAGAACCACCCTGACACCAGGTCTGTATTGGTCAGACTAGAACCACCCTGACACCAGGTCTGTATTGGTCAGACTAGAACCACCCTGACACCAGGCTAGAAGACCAGGTCTGTTTTGGTCAGACTAGAACCACCCTGACACCAGGCTAGAAGACCAGGTCTGTATTGGTCAGGCTAGAACCACCCTGACACCAGGCTAGAAGACCAGGTCTGTATTGGTCAGGCTAGAACCACCCTGACACCAGGCTAGAAGACCAGGTCTGTATTGGTCAGACTAGAACCACCCTGACACCAGGCTAGAAGACCAGGTCTGTTTTGGTCAGACTAGAACCACCCTGACACCAGGTCTGTATTGGTCAGACTAGAACCACCCTGACACCAGACTAGAAGACCAGGTCTGTTTTGGTCAGACTAGAACCACCCTGACACCAGGCTAGAAGACCAGGTCTGTATTGGTCAGACTAGAACCACCCTGACACCAGGTCTGTATTGGTCAGACTAGAACCACCCTGACACCAGGTCTGTATTGGTCAGACTAGAACCACCCTGACACCAGGTCTGTTTTGGTCAGACTGGTCAAACATTTCCCAAGGCATTAATGAACTTGATTTCCACAGTTAAAAACGAAGTAGTTTATTTACAAAAGCTCTATTTTGAATGTTGTATTGATCTTTGTGTCATTGATTAGATTTGATACATATGACTGACTATGTGTCTCAATCAAACTGTTTTACTGTGCGTCTATTCGCCAATTTAGCTTTAAAAACATTCTATTGAAATAACAATCAACTTCATTTGTGTCACAGTAATGATTGTATGTCACAATCTAGCTCTTTACAAATAAAGGTGTTTTCTTCTGTTCACCACTGTCCTCTTGTTCATCCATTTAACCACAATTACCAGGGCTGTGTCCCAAATGACCCCCTAGTCCCTGGGTAGTTAACTACGACCAGGACCCATAGTGAATAGGTAGTTAACTACGACCAGGACTCATAGTGAATAGGGTACCCTAGGTAGTTAACTACGACCAGGACTCATAGTGAATAGGGATCCCTAGGGGTAGTTAACTACGACCAGGACTCATAGTGAATAGGGTACCCTAGGTAGTTAACTACGACCAGGACTCATAGTGAATAGGTAGTTAACTACGACCAGGACTCATAGTGAATAGGGTACCCTAGGTAGTTAACTACGACCAGGACCCATAGTGAATAGGTAGTTAACTATGACCAGGACCCATAGTGAATAGGTAGTTAACTACGACCAGGACCCATAGTGAATAGGGTACCCTAGGTAGTTAACTACGGCCAGGACTCATAGTGAATAGGGATCCCTAGGTAGTTAACTACGACCAGGACTCATAGTGAATAGGGTACCCTAGGTAGTTAACTACGACCAGGACTCATAGTGAATAGGGATCCCTAGGTAGTTAACTACGACCAGGACCCATAGTGAATAGGGTACCCTAGGTAGTTAACTACGACCAGGACTCATAGTGAATAGGGATCCCTAGGTAGTTAACTACGACCAGGACCCATAGTGAATTAGGGATCCCTAGGTAGTTAACTATGACCAGGACCCATAGTGAATTAGGGATCCCTAGGTAGTTAACTACGACCAGGACTCATAGTGAATAGGGATCCCTAGGTAGTTAACTACGACCAGGACCCATAGTGAATAGGGTACCCTAGGTAGTTAACTACGACCAGGACCCATAGTGAATAGGGATCCCTAGGTAGTTAACTACGACCAGGACCCATAGTGAATAGGGTACCCTAGGTAGTTAACTATGACCAGGACCCATAGTGAATAGGGATCCCTAGGTAGTTAACTACGACCAGGACCCATAGTGAATAGGGTACCCTAGGTAGTTAACTACAACCAGGACCCATAGTGAATAGGGTACCCTAGGTAGTTAACTACGACCTGGACCCATAGTGAATAGGGTACCCTAGGTAGTTAACTACGACCTGGACCCATAGTGAATAGGGTACCCTAGGTAGTTAACTACGACCAGGACCCATAGTGAATAGGGTACCCTAGGTAGTTAACTACGACCAGGACCCATAGTGAATAGAGTGCCATTTGAGACAGTCCAGATTAGAGGTCGGCCGATTAATTGGGGCCGAACTCAAGTTTTCATAACAATCGGCATTATGGCCGATTACATTGCAAACCACGAGGAGACTGCGTGGCAGGCTGACTACCTGTTACTCCACGAGGAGACTGCGTGGCAGGCTGACTACCTGTTACTCCACGAGGAGACTGCGTGGCAGGCTGACTACCTGTTACTCCACGAGGAGACTGCGTGGCAGGCTGACTACCTGTTACTCCACGAGGAGACTGCGTGGCAGGCTGACTACCTGTTACTCCACGAGGAGACTGCGTGGCAGGCTGACTACCTGTTACTCCACGAGGAGACTGCGTGGCAGGCTGACTACCTGTTACTCCACGAGGAGACTGCGTGGCAGGCTGACTACCTGTTACTCCACGAGGAGACTGCGTGGCAGGCTGACTACCTGTTGCTCCACGAGGAGACTGCGTGGCAGGCTGACTACCTGTTACTCCACGAGTAGACTGCGTGGCAGGCTGACTACCTGTTACTCCACGAGTAGACTGCGTGGCAGGCTGACTACCTGTTACTCCACGAGGAGACTGCTGACCACCTGTTACTCCACGAGGAGACTGCGTGGCAGGCTGACTACCTGTTACTCCACGAGGAGACTGCGTGGCAGGCTGACTACCTGGTACTCCACAAGGAGACTGCGTGGCAGGCTGACTACCTGTTACTCCACGAGGAGACTGCGTGGCAGGCTGACTACCTGTTACTCCACGAGGAGACTGCGTGGCAGGCTGACTACCTGTTGCTCCACGAGGAGACTGCGTGGCAGGCTGACTACCTGTTACTCCACGAGTAGACTGCGTGGCAGGCTGACTACCTGTTACTCCACGAGTAGACTGCGTGGCAGGCTGACTACCTGTTACTCCACGAGGAGACTGCTGACCACCTGTTACTCCACGAGGAGACTGCGTGGCAGGCTGACTACCTGTTACTCCACGAGGAGACTGCGTGGCAGGCTGACTACCTGGTACTCCACAAGGAGACTGCGTGGCAGGCTGACTACCTGTTACTCCACGAGGAGACTGCGTGGCAGGCTGACTACCTGTTACTCCACGAGGAGACTGCGTGGCAGGCTGACTACCTGTTGCTCCACGAGGAGACTGCGTGGCAGGCTGACTACCTGTTACTCCACGAGTAGACTGCGTGGCAGGCTGACTACCTGTTACTCCACGAGTAGACTGCGTGGCAGGCTGACTACCTGTTACTCCACGAGGAGACTGCTGACCACCTGTTACTCCACGAGGAGACTGCGTGGCAGGCTGACTACCTGTTACTCCACGAGGAGACTGCGTGGCAGGCTGACTACCTGGTACTCCACAAGGAGACTGCGTGGCAGGCTGACTACCTGTTACTCCACGAGGAGACTGCGTGGCAGGCTGACTACCTGTTACTCCACGAGTAGACTGCGTGGCAGGCTGACTACCTGTTACTCCACGAGGAGACTGCTGACCACCTGTTACTCCACGAGGAGACTGCGTGGCAGGCTGACTACCTGGTACTCCACGAGGAGGAACACCTATTTTAGCCAGTGTCACGTTCTGACCTTTATTTCCTTTGTTTTGTATTTAGTTAGTATGGTCAGTGCGTGAGTTGGGTGGGCAGTCTATGTTTGATTTTCTATGATTTGGGGTTTTCTATGTTTCGGCCTAGTATGGTTCTCAATCAGAGGCAGGTGTCATTAGTTGTCTCTGATTGAGAATCATACTTAGGTAGCCTGGGTGTCACTGTGTGTTTGTGGGTGATTGTTCCTGTCTTTGTGTTTGCACCAGATGGGACTGTTTTAGGTTTTCTCACATTTGTTGTTTTTGTTAGTTATCTCATGTGTAGTTTCTTTATAAATTAAAGAATATGAATAACCACAACGCTGCGCTTTGGTCCGCCTCTCCTTCAGATGAAGAAAACCATTACAGCCAGACATGGAGGAGGAAGTACGAATTAACGGGAGATGAGAAATATATGCAGGAAGATGATAAGAGGAACACCTATTTTAGCCAGACATGGAGGAGTAAGTACGAATTAACGGGAGATGAGAAATATATGCAGGAAGATGATAAGAGGAACACCTATTTTAGCCAGACATGGAGGAGGAAGTACGAATTAACGGGAGATGAGAAATATATGCAGGAAGATGATAAGAGGAACACCTATTTTAGCCAGACATGGAGGAGTAAGTACGAATTTGATGGACATTTAAATAAATAACACTGGAATCAATGATAGAACAAATATATAGTATTAGTGGAGACAAGGTAGATAAACAACGGGCAGAGGGGCTAACAATGGGCAGAGGGGCTAACAACAGGCAGAGGGGCTAACAACAGGCAGAGGGGCTAACAACGGGCAGAGGGGCTAACAACGGGCAGAGGGGCTAACAACAGGCAGAGGGGCTAACAACAGGCAGAGGGGCTAACAACAGAGAGTGATAACTCCCACGGCTCCTCTGGAGGTCTCTCATAAACCTAACTTATACCCAACCCTGGCAGATCAGGCGTTTTATTTTTTAACCTTTATTTACCCAGGCAAGTCAGTTAAAAATAAATTCTTATTTTCAATGACGGCCTAAGAACAGTGGGTTAACTGCCCGTTCAGGGGCAGAACGACAGATTTGTACCTTGTCAGCTCGGGATTTGAACTTGCAACCTTCCGGTTACTAGTCCAACGCTCTAACCACTAGGCTACGCTGCCTCTCGATGAGGAGGTCGTGGTGGTGAGACGACGGCAGCCAGGGCTTCGGAAGTAAATAGATCAACCTTCCGGTTACTAGTCCAACGCTCTAACCACTAGGCTACGCTGCCTCCCGATGATGGGGTCGTGGTGGTGAGACGACGGCAGCCAGGGCTTCGGAAGTAAATAGATCAACCTTCCGGTTACTAGTCCAACGCTCTAACCACTAGGCTACGCTGCCTCCCGATGATGTGGTCGTGGTGGTGAGACGACGGCAGCCAGGGCTTCGGAAGTAAATAGATCAACCTTCCGGTTACTAGTCCAACGCTCTAACCACTAGGCTACGCTGCCTCCCGATGATGTGGTCGTGGTGGTGAGACGACGGCAGCCAGGGCTTCGGAAGTAAATAGATCAACCTTCCGGTTACTAGTCCAACGCTCTAACCACTAGGCTACGCTGCCTCCTCTACACTCTAACCACTAGGCTACCCTGCCTCTCGATGATGGGGTCATGGTGGTGAGACGACGGCAGCCAGAAAAAGAGTAAAGGCTGAGAAAGGAGAAGAGGTCAGTCAATATCCCCTAATTGCCTTACTGAACCCACGGGCGGGGGAAGAAGGACAGGAATCCATTTTAGAAGTATATAGGGTCAGTCAAGAGAATAGGAAAGGAGTTCTTAATGGCAGTGCTAGAAGATAGAGCAACGGGAGGTAGAAACAGAAAGGAAGTGGGAAAGAGGGGGCTAAAATGTTACAATTGTAATAAAAACAGACATTTCGCTGGGAAATGCCAGGCTCCATGTGGATATTGTAATAAAAACGGACATTTCGCTAGGGAATGCCAGGCTCCATGTGGATATTGTAATAAAAACGGACATTTCGCTAGGGAATGCCAGGCTCCATGTGGATATTGTAATAAAAACGGACATTTCGCTAGGGAATGCCAGGCTCCATGTGGATATTGTAATAAAAACGGACATTTCGCTAGGGAATGCCAGGCTCCATGTGGATATTGTAATAAAAACGGACATTTCGCTAGGGAATGCCAGGCTCCATGTGGATATTGTAATAAAAACGGACATTTCGCTAGGGAATGCCAGGCTCCATGTGGATATTGTAATAAAAACGGACATTTCGCTAGGGAATGCCAGGCTCCATGTGGATATTGTAATAAAAACGGACATTTCGCTAGGGAATGCCAGGCTCCATGTGGATATTGTAAAAAAAAAAAAGACATCAGCGCACGAGTTTACAGAAAGGCACGTGAAAGACGATTCTGTGGTGTGATGAGACATAAATGTAACTAAACAGAAACTCCAGGGAAAGGTTAGTAAAAAGGGAAAGGAAGATGGCGCCAAAGTCTGACTCAGACAAAGACGATGATGAACCCTGAATAGAAGCTGATACTGCTAAAATAGTCAGGAAGGCTTTAAATTAGGACTATTTTCTGGGAATGCTCGGTGCTGGAGTTGGCGACTACAGACAATTATAATAACATCGTTATTGGCGGGGAAACTCCAGCGTTGGTGGTTCAGCGGTAAAGTTTTTTGACTACAACGCGGGAGACTGAGGTTCGTATCTCAGCCTTGAGACCGATAGACTAAAATAGATTTTTAGATTGTAATTCAACTATTTGTATGTTTTGCCTGGAAAAATACAGTCGCTAGTGTTTGTATAAGATATGAACTGAACGTTTTTAATTGGTTGAATTGAGAGAATAATTCATTCAAAATAATGGCGAGGCAATTTCGATGTAATACGTTGTGTTGCCCAAAATGATGGAATAATATATTGAGACGGGAGTCGTATTTAAATAAATGATGGAATAATATATTGAGACGGGAGTCGTATTTAAATAAACGATGGAATAATATATTGAGACGGGAGTCGTATTTAAATAAACGATGGAATAATATATTGAGACGGGAGTCGTATTTAAATAAACGATGGAATAATATATTGAGACGGGAGTCGTATTTAAATAAACGATGGAATAATATATTGAGACGGGAGTCGTATTTAAATAAACGATGGAATAATATATTGAGACGGGAGTCGTATTTAAATAAACGATGGAATAATATATTGAGACGGGAGTCGTATTTAAATAAACGATGGAATAATATATTGAGACGGGAGTCGTATTTAAATAAACGATGGAATAATATATTGAGACGGGAGTCGTATTTAAATAAACGATGGAATAATATATTGAGACGGGAGTCGTATTTAAATAAACGATGGAATAATATATTGAGACGGGAGTCGTATTTAAATAAACGATGGAATAATATATTGAGACGGGAGTCGTATTTAAATAAACGATGGAATAATATATTGAGACGGGAGTCGTATTTAAATAAACGTATCATAGAAGAGAAAGTTAAGGAATAACGGAGAAATACGATAAAGTTTTGTGCCAATCAGGATTTTAAATGTTTTATGAATCGACTGACATACGATACATTAGCGAAGTACATGGTTAGTACATTAGCGAAGTACATGGTTAGTACATTAGCGAAGTACATGGTTAGTACATTTAGCGAAGTACATGGTTAGTACATTTAGCGAAGTACATGGTTAGTACATTTAGCGAAGTACATGGTTAGTACATTAGCGAAGTACATGGTTAGTACATTAGCGAAGTACATGGTTAGTACATTTAGCGAAGTACATGGTTAGTACATTAGCGAAGTACATGGTTAGTACATTAGCGAAGTACATGGTTAGTACATTAGCGAAGTACATGGTTAGTACATTAGCGAAGTACATGGTTAGTACATTAGCGAAGTACATGGTTAGTACATTAGCGAAGTACATGGTTAGTACATTTAGCGAAGTACATGGTTAGTACATTTAGCGAAGTACATGGTTAGTACATTAGCGAAGTACATGGTTAGTACATTAGCGAAGTACATGGTTAGTACATTTAGCGAAGTACATGGTTAGTACATTAGCGAAGTACATGGTTAGTACATTAGCGAAGTACATGGTTAGTACATTAGCGAAGTACATGGTTAGTACATTAGCGAAGTACATGGTTAGTACATTTAGCGAAGTACATGGTTAGTACATTTAGCGAAGTACATGGTTAGTACATTTAGCGAAGTACATGGTTAGTACATTTAGCGAAGTACATGGTTAGTACATTAGCGAAGTACATGGTTAGTACATTAGCGAAGTACATGGTTAGTACATTTAGCGAAGTACATGGTTAGTACATTTAGCGAAGTACATGGTTAGTACATTTAGCGAAGTACATGGTTAGTACATTAGCGAAGTACATGGTTAGTACATTAGCGAAGTACATGGTTAGTACATTTAGCGAAGTACATGGTTAGTACATTTAGCGAAGTACATGGTTAGTACATTAGCGAAGTACATGGTTAGTACATTTAGCGAAGTACATGGTTAGTACATTTAGCGAAGTACATGGTTAGTACATTTAGCGAAGTACATGGTTAGTACATTAGCGAATGGTACGTTTGACATTTTGGAGTAAAGAAAGGTGGGAAGTTCGGATGGTTTTACTTTTTCGATAGAATTTAATGATGGTGTTGCAGTAGAAGAGAAAGATAATTGAAGGGTAAACTGTTTTATTCACAAACACAACAACTCCCTATCTACTTTTCAACTCCGAGAAGAGAAGAGGTTTTGAAACTGTTGAATTCAGTAGTATAAAATCTACATTCAGTTTAGAGTGACACGAAGACATCACACAGTAGGTAGTATAAGATGAACCGTGTCCCCAGGTTCAACTGGCAGCTGGTGGACGAGATAGAAGACAACAAGGGACACATATGTCTTTTAACTTGTCAAATACAATTTAAACCTTAGACATAGATTATATACAAGTGCTTGAACAGCGCAAACATGAGGGATTTTTAACAATGTCGAGGACAAATAAAAAGCAAAAAAATATGACATCATTTTGGTCCCTTAAATTCTCTCTAGACATGAACAAGAACAGCATGTTGTCAGCGTCTCCAATGATGCCCCGTTCCCTAGGGCATAGGGTGTGATTTGAGATGCAGACCAATGGCGCCCCGTTCCCTAGGGCATAGGGTGTGATTTGAGATGCAGACCAATGGCGCCCCGTTCCCTAGGGCATAGGGTGTGATTTGAGACACAGACCAATGGGACCATAGGGTGTGAGTTGAGATGCAGCCATTGACCTCCTATATCTAGTCAATTAGTTCATTATGACACAGTACAGAACGTTCATTATGACACAGTACAGAACATTCATTTAGACACAGTACAGAACATTCATTATGACACAGTACAGAACATTCATTATGAGACAGGACAGAACCTTCATTATGAGACAGGACAGAACCTTCATTATGACACAGTACAGAACATTCATTATGAGACAGGACAGAACCTTCATTATGAGACCGGACAGAACCTTCATTATGAGACCGGACAGAACCTTCATTATGAGACAGTACAGAACATTCATTATGACACAGTACAGAACATTCATTATGAGACAGTACAGTACCTTAATTTCTAAAGATGTGTCTCAATTGGCACCCTATTCCCTAAGTAGTGCACTACTTTTGACTAGGGCCTATGGGGTAGTGCACCACATAGGGAAAAGGGTACCATTTGGGATGCACTAAAAGACATTTGTCCACATCAGTCAGTTTAGGCTGTTTATTATCTTCCTCTATTCGTTTTTCTCAGGAGGAACGACCTCCATCAGCAGCTGGAGGTGCATGGTGATTGGCCCTGCAGGGGAGGTGAGAGGTTAAAGGTCAGATTGGACCAATCAGGCTAATTAAAAGGTGAATAATAAATAAATAAATGTAATAAAAGGTTAATAAAGGTGACATCAGCCCAATCACAGCATGATCTATAGGCTCTGTGACCTTCTGAGTTTGGCTCCACAATGACTGGAATTATCTAAAGGGGATGAACTCCACTACCGCTCACTGAGGAATAAAACATTTTGATGCATAAAGACCCAAGTTGCAGAAGATAATAGTGTCTGCTTCCCAAATGGCACCCTATACCCTATATTATAGTGCACTACCTTTCACCAGGGCCCATAGGGTAGTGCACTACACAGGGAATAAGGGGCCATTTTGGGACACAAGCCAGTGTTGTCTTCTAGTGCACTACAAAGGGAATAGGTGGCCATTTTGGGATAAAGGCTCTCTCTCAACACTCGAGTGTCAACAACTCTGAGCAGTGGGTAGTTACTCACTCATGACCCTGCGTGTCCAGCTGAACCTGCGGTGAACGAAGGGGAAGTAGAGCAGCAGACCGCTGAGGATGAAGATGGTACAGTACAGATACTCCAGCTCTGGCTTGTCTATGATCGGTGCTAGGACCAGGTAGCAGGACACTATCACCACCAGCACTGCTATGGGAATGGGACACTGTTGGGGGACAACCAGGACATAACCACCTGTCAGTCTCACAGGAGGGATCTGGGACAGTATTGCTCTAAAAACAGGTTTAAGTGAATCTGGGATTCAGAAAAACATCAAAGCGGTTACCACCCCATTTGTTGTGGTAACCAGCTGAGGGATGTGACTGACCACCCCATTTGTTGTGGTAACCAGCTGAGGGTTGTGACTGACCACCCCATTTGTTGTGGTAACCAGCTGAGGGATGTGACTGGAGAAATGGAACCACTCTAAAATGTATAGACAGAGCTATGGATGTAAGGACTGACCGTCCACGAGCTCAACATGATAGTTGTAACTATGTTCTTCCAATAGCCAAGAGATGAAGAGGACTTGGATGTATGACATGTGAATCTAGTCTTACCTTGACGGGCCTCTTGAGTTCCTTCCTGGTGAATCGCATGACGATGAGAGCGAGAGCTGTGAGGCCGTAGAAAGCCCACTGGGCGAAACTGAAGTAGTTGATCAGGGTGTTGATGTCTGCTGGGATAATGTAGAATACGGCCAGAATACCCTACAACCACAACAACAACAACAAGGGTCAGGTTATAGGTTAGTCCACTGGTGGGCAGTAATGTATAAAGTGATGGGTCAGGTTATAGGTTAGGCCACAGGGGGGCAGTAATGTATAAAGTGATGGGTCAGGTTATATTTTAGACCACTGGGGGGCAGTAATGTATAAAGTGATGAGTCAGGTTATAGGTTAGACCACTGGGGGGCCAGTAATGTATAAAGTGATGGGTCAGGTTATAGGTTAGACCACTGGGGGGCAGTAATGTATAAAGTGATGAGTCAGGTTATAGGTTAGACCACTGGGGGGCAGTAATGTATAAAGTGATGGGTCAGGTTATAGGTTAGACCACTGGGGGGCAGTAATGTATAAAGTGATGGGTCAGGTTATAGGTTAGACCACTGGGGGGCAGTAATGTATAAAGTGATGGGTCAGGTCATATGTTAGTCCACTGGGGGGCAGTAATGTATAAAGAGATGGGTCAGGTTATAGGTTAGTCCACTGGGGGCCAGTAATGTATAAAGAGATGGGTCAGGTTATAGGTTAGACAACTGGGGGGCAGTAATGTATAAAGTGATGGGTCAGGTTATAGGTTAGACCACTGGGGGGCCAGTAATGTATAAAGTGATGGGTCAGGTTATAGGTTAGGCCACTGGGGGGCAGTAATGTATAAGGTGATGGGTCAGGTTATAGGTTAGACCACTGGGGGGCAGTAATGTATAAAGTGATGGGTCATGTTATAGGTTAGATCACTGGGGGTCCAGTAATGTATAAAGTGATGGGTCAGGTCATATGTTAGTCCACTGGGGGGCAGTAATGTATAAAGAGATGGGTCAGGTTATAGGTTAGTCCACTGGGGGGCAGTATTGTATAGAGTGATAGGTCAGGTTATAGATTAGACCACTGGGGGCAGTAATGTATAAAGAGATGGGTCAGGTTATAGATTAGTCCACTGGGGGCAGTAATGTATAAAGTGATGGGTCAGGTTATAGGTTAGTCCACTGAGGTGCAGTAATGTATAAACTGATGAGTCAGGTTATATCTTAGACCACTGGGGGGCAGTAATGTATAAAGTGATGGGTCAGGTTATAGGTTAGGTCACTGGGGCCAGTAATGTATAAAGTGATGGGTCAGGTTATATGTTAGACCACTGGGGGGCAGTAATGTATAAAGTGATGGGTCAGGTTATAGGTTAGGTCACTGGGGCCAGTAATGTATAAAGTGATGGGTCAGGTTATAGATTAGACCACTGGGGGCAGTAATGTATAAAGAGATGGGTCAGGTTATAGGTTAGTCCACTGGGGGGCAGTAATGTATAAAGTGATGGGTCAGGTTATATGTTATACCACTGGGGGGCAGTAATGTATAAAGTGATGGGTCAGGTTATAGGTTAGGTCACTGGGGCCAGTAATGTATAAGGTGATGGGTCAGGTTATAGGTTAGACCACTGGGGGGCCAGTAATGTATAAAGTGATGGGTCAGGTTATAGGTTAGACCACTGGGGGGCAGTAATGTATAAAGTGATGAGTCAGGTTATAGGTTAGACCACTGGGGGGCAGTAATGTATAAAGTGATGGGTCAGGTTATAGGTTAGACCACTGGGGGGCAGTAATGTATAAAGTGATGGGTCAGGTCATATGTTAGTCCACTGGGGGGCAGTAATGTATAAAGAGATGGGTCAGGTTATAGGTTAGTCCACTGGGGGCCAGTAATGTATAAAGAGATGGGTCAGGTTATAGGTTAGACAACTGGGGGGCAGTCATGTGATGGGGGGGCAGTAGAAGAGATAAACATCCGAAGAGCTTCTCCTTCACGTCTCTATGGATTAAAATGACAAGTGATGGGTCAGGTTATAGGTTAGACCACTGGGGGGCCAGTAATGTATAAAGTGATGGGTCAGGTTATAGGTTAGGCCACTGGGGGGCAGTAATGTATAAGGTGATGGGTCAGGTTATAGGTTAGACCACTGGGGGGCAGTAATGTATAAAGTGATGGGTCATGTTATAGGTTAGATCACTGGGGGTCCAGTAATGTATAAAGTGATGGGTCAGGTCATATGTTAGTCCACTGGGGGGCAGTAATGTATAAAGAGATGGGTCAGGTTATAGGTTAGTCCACTGGGGGGCAGTATTGTATAGAGTGATAGGTCAGGTTATAGATTAGACCACTGGGGGCAGTAATGTATAAAGAGATGGGTCAGGTTATAGATTAGTCAACTGGGGGCAGTAATGTATAAAGTGATGGGTCAGGTTATAGGTTAGTCCACTGAGGGGCAGTAATGTATAAACTGATGAGTCAGGTTATATCTTAGACCACTGGGGGGCAGTAATGTATAAAGTGATGGGTCAGGTTATAGGTTAGGTCACTGGGGCCAGTAATGTATAAAGTGATGGGTCAGGTTATATGTTAGACCACTGGGGGGCAGTAATGTATAAAGTGATGGGTCAGGTTATAGGTTAGGTCACTGGGGCCAGTAATGTATAAAGTGATGGGTCAGGTTATAGATTAGACCACTGGGGGCAGTAATGTATAAAGTGATGGGTCAGGTTATAGGTTAGGTCACTGGGGCCAGTAATGTATAAAGTGATGGGTCAGGTTATAGATTAGACCACTGGGGGCAGTAATGTATAAAGAGATGGGTCAGGTTATAGGTTAGTCCACTGGGGGGCAGTAATGTATAAAGTGATGGGTCAGGTTATATGTTATACCACTGGGGGGCAGTAATGTATAAAGTGATGGGTCAGGTTATAGGTTAGGTCACTGGGGCCAGTAATGTATAAAGTGATGGGTCAGGTTATAGGTTAGACCACTGGGGGGCAGTAATGTATAAAGTGATGGGTCAGGTTATAGGTTAGACCACTGGGGGGCAGTAATGTATAAAGTGATGGGTCAGGTTATATGTTAGACCACTGGGGGGCAGTAATGTATAAAGTGATGGGTCAGGTTATAGGTTTGGTCACTGGGGCAAGTAATGTATAAAGTGATGGATCAGGTTATAAGCACATTATTATTTTTATAATTCTGCAAGCTCTGTCAAGTTGGTTGTTGATCATTGCTATATTATATAATGTAATTTATCAGACACTTTTATCCAAAGCGACTTACAGTCATTCATGCAGACATTTTATGTATGTTTCTTCCTGGGAATTAAACCTTCTCTCTTTGCACTGCAAGCACCATGCTCTACCAACTGATGTGCAGAGATTCTCAACACGATTTAAGTCCAAACTGTAACTAGGCCACTCAGGAACATCCAAAGTCTTCTTGTTAACAACATCTTAAGGGTCCACCCCTTTATTTCAATGTTTGCCTAAAATCACATTCCCAAATCTAACTGCCTGTAACTCAGGCCCTGAAGCAAGGATATGCATATTCTTGGTACCATTTGAAAGGAAACACTTTGAAGTTTATGTAAATGTGAAAGGAATGTAGGAGATGTACCATCATCTTGGAAATGCAAGAGAAAAGCCATAATGTATTATTCCAGCCCAGCTGCAATTTAGATTTTGGCCACTAGTTAGCACCAGTGGGTGTGCAAAGTCAGACTGATCAAATGAACCTTGGCATTTCTGTTCAAAATTTGTCCTGGCAAATTTTCTTGTTACTTACAACCTCATGCTAATCACATTAGCCTACGTTAGCTCACCCGTCCCCTGAAAGGGTAAACGATCCCGAAGAAGTTTTAAGCATCTCCAGTGTATATTTGGCCTTGTGTTTTTGGTTATTGACCTGCTGAAAGGTGAATTTGTCTCCCAGTGTTTGTTGGAAAGCAGACTGAACCAGGTCACCACCATGCTGGAAAATATGAAGACTGGTGCTCGGTCATGTGACGTGTTCAATTTGCCCCAAACATAACGCTTTGTATTCAGGACAAAAAGTTAAGTTCTTAGCCACATTTTTTCAGTTTTACTTTAGTGCCTTATTGCAAACAGGATGATTACATACATAGTTTGACATGTTTCTAGGCAACCGTGCGTACAGGGTATCGATTTAGGCTGACATGCTTCTAGAGGACTGTAACAGAATTGTTCTAGTTTTTGATTCCATACATAGTTTGACATGTTTCTAAAGGACTGTAACAGAATTGTTCTAGTTTTTGTCTGGATGAAGTGAAGATGGATTACTGGGCTGAACACGCTAACAACAAGTGGCTATTTGGACCATAAATGATGGACTTTATGGAACAAATCAGTCATTTATTGTCGAACTGGGATTCCTGGGAGTGCCTTCTGATGAAGATCATCAAAGGTAAGTGAATATTTATGGTGTTATTTCTAACTTTGTTGACTCCAAAATGGCGGATATTCCTCTGTTTTTTTGGGGTTCTGAGTGCCGTTCCCAGATTATGCTTTTTCCGTAAAGTATTTTTGAAAGGTTTCAAAATAAGAGGTTCACCAATTTGTACTATTTTGTGTATGTCCATTACATGAAATCCAAATAAAAATATATTTAAATTACAGGTTGTAATGCAACAAAATAGGAAAAAACACACCAAGTGTGATGAATACTTTTGCACTGTATCTCAGACTTACATTGAAGATGAGGGCGGGGGAAGGAGTGTAACGCTTCAGACTGATATAGGACAAGATCTTTACCATGTGACCCTCTCTTCCTGCCACATAGGTCAACCTGATGTGGGACAGAGCACAAACATGTTAGTTCAACATAATATTGGCAATATGTTGAACCTAAATTTGGTTTTCTTTCTTTTCACCATTTTTAACTCTGCTGGTGCTCTCTTCTTTTAGAAAAGCAGATTCAATGTTTTAAACACTTTGTGACAACTGATATAAAAAGGGTTTTATAAAATACATTTGTTTTGATTAAATTTGCTTAGCAAAAACAATGTCTTCCTGAAGTTGTCCCTTTACCTGCCGGCTGTGAAGCAGCTCCCATTGGCCGCTCCGAAGGTGGAGAAGACGACAAACACAGGGACTACCCACGACAGGGGGTACAGCACTCTGTCACCAAAAGTCTAAGGCGCACAAACAAGTCCCTCCGAGGAGACGGCGGGGGGGAACAATAAATAAAATGTAATTGTTTGTTGTTGAAAGAATGCTTCTTGTTCTTGCTAAGGGAGATATGATGAGCCACACCAATGGTTTCCTCTGTCTATGCCCCTCTCTATCTCCATGACGACCCTCTTACCACAGCGACAGCGGGAGACTGTAGTAGTTCCGTAGCCGTCATGGCGCTGAAGTAGGCAATGTTGACCAGCACATAGCACACAGACACCAAGGGAATACCAATGATAATGGCCAGGGGAAGGTTTCTGTTAGAGAGAGAGAGAGAGATATATATATAGAGAGAGATATATATATATATATAGAGAGAGAGAGTTATATATATAGAGAGAGAGAGATATATATATAGAGAGAGAGAGAGTTATATATATAGAGAGAGAGTTATATATATAGAGAGAGAGAGATATATATATAGAGAGAGAGATAGAGAGTGTTATTGTGAGATAGAGAGAGAGATATATATATATATATATAGAGAGAGAGTTATATATATAGAGAGAGAGAGATATATATATATATAGAGAGAGAGAGTTATATATATAGAGAGAGAGTTATATATATATAGAGAGAGAGATATATATATAGAGAGAGAGATAGAGAGTGTTATTGTGAGATAGAGAGAGATATATATATATATATAGAGAGAGAGAGAGAGTGTTATTGTGAGATAGAGAGAGAGATATATATATATATATATAGAGAGAGAGAGTGTTAGTGTGAGATAGAGAGACTACAACCAACACATGTTACACAGACACCAGTGTTAGTGGATTATGTAGCACACAGATAGAGAGACAGAGACAGAGAGTTGATTAAACTCTTGTTGTCTCCCTAACAGGAAAGGAGGTGGCGTGTGAATGCCAAGGGAACCCAGGCTTCCCCGAAAATCAGACCAATAAAACACATACAATCATTAAATCAATTTATCTGTGGCTGAATCAATTGAAGTGGCTGAATCAATTGAAGTGGCTGAATCAATTGAAGTGGCTGAATCAATTGAAGTGGCTGAATCAATTGAAGTGGCTGAATCAATTGAAGTGGCTGAATCAATTGAAGTGGCTGAATCAATTGAAGTGGCTGAATCAATTGAAGTGGCTGAATCAATTTTTAAGTGGCTGAATCAAACATTCTCAGAACCTCAAGTGGCTGAATCTATCTCATCAGAGAAATCATAAGAGCGAGGGCAACAGCGCCCCTCTGTCTCAGTATGTGTAGCAGATGTATCTGATGCTGTCTGGCCAAAATGAGTATGACATGTTACCGCAGAAGCATTTTTTTTATTGATGCCAGCGAGCATTTGACTTCCTTTGATATTTTTTTCAATAAAATAATTAACCAATCAGCATTGAGATGAGCTCAGCTGTGGATAGTCCTGGTGCAGCAAAACCACCCCACAAGGGAGGCCACTTTGGATTTGGCTTCACACCAATCAAATCACATCCTAGGCAAAACATCATCATTGTCAGAAAAAAATGGTCTGATTCTGGTCTGCTTGTGTTGATGTCCTGCAGTAGCTAGCTAGCTAAATCAGTCCTTTCCTAAACCATGGATAGATGGACACGGAGATTTGGACTTGTGGTTTTTACTTAATTCTCTGTGCAGGCCAAAGATGATAACAGAGGTTCTGATCAAGCCATAAATTCACAGGTTGTGCCACTGGCCTGAGACGATGTTCAATATGTAGCCTAGATATAGTAGGCTCATGTTAACTAGCTAAATAACTTAGTAAGTGTTTTAGCCATGTAGCCTAGATATAGTAGGCTCACGTTAACTAGCTAAATAACATAGCTGGTTCATTGTTGCCCAGCAAGGAAGCTAGTCTAGTAAGTGTTTTAGCCAGGTAGCCTAGATATAGTAGGCTCACGTTAACTAGATAAATAACATAGCTGGTTCATTGTTGCCCAGCGAGGAAGCTAGTCTAGTAAGTGTTTTAGCCATGTAGCCTAGATATAGTAGGCTCACGTTAACTAGATAAATAACATAGCTGGTTCATTGTTGCCCAGCGAGGAAGCTAGTCTAGTAAGTGTTTTAGCCAGGTAGCCTAGATATAATAGGCTCACATTAACTAGCTAAATAACATAGCTGGTTCATTGTTGCCCAGCGAGGAAGCTAGTCTAGTAAGTGTTTTAGCCAGGTAGCCTAGATATAGTAGGCTCACGTTAACTAGCTGAATAACATAGCTGGTTCATTGTTGCCCAGCGAGGAAGCTAGTCTAGTAAGTGTTTTAGCCAGGTAGCCTAGATATAGTAGGCTCACGTTAACTAGCTAAATAACATAGCTGGTTCATTGTTGCCCAGCGAGGAAGCTAGTCTAGTAAGTGTTTTAGCCAGGTAGCCTAGATATAGTAGGCTCACGTTAACTAGCTAAATAACATAGCTGGTTCATTGTTGCCCAGCGAGGAAGCTAGTCTAGTAAGTGTTTTAGCCAGGTAGCCTAGATATAGTAGGCTCACGTTAACTAGCTAAATAACATAGCTGGTTCATTGTTGCCCAGCGAGGAAGCTAGTCTAGTAAGTGTTTTAGCCAGGTAGCCTAGATATAGTAGGCTCACGTTAACTAGATAAATAACATAGCTGGTTTATTGTTGCCCAGCGAGGAAGCTAGTCTAGTAAGTGTTTTAGCCAGGTAGCCTAGATATAGTAGGCTCACGTTAACTAGCTAAATAACATAGCTGGTTCATTGTTGCCCAGCGAGGAAGCTAGTCTAGTAAGTGTTTTAGCCAGGTAGCCTAGATATAGTAGGCTCACGTTAACTAGCTAAATAACATAGCTGGTTCATTGTTGCCCAGCGAGGAAGCTAGTCTAGTAAGTGTTTTAGCCAGGTAGCCTAGATATAGTAGGCTCACGTTAACTAGCTAAATAACATAGCTGGTTCATTGTTGCCCAGCGAGGAAGCTAGTCTAGTAAGTGTTTTAGCCAGGTAGCCTAGATATAGTAGGCTCACGTTAACTAGCTAAATAACATAGCTGGTTCATTGTTGCCCAGCGAGGAAGCTAGTCTAGTAAGTGTTTTAGCCAGGTAGCCTAGTCTACAAACCAGAAGCGTGTACTTCTATCTGACAGTGTCATAGACCTTGTTGCGAACATGAAAGAGAGGAGGATGGCACTGGTGTTCGACTAGTCTACAAATAGGGTGAGTCAACAAGTTATTTTATACTTGAACACACACACAGCCACATGATATTTAGCTATGTTGATTGGACTAATTTGTTTAATGGCTTTTAAACTGTCTTGGCTTTCCTCAGTGCCATTACCCACGCCTGGCTTCCCCAGTGATATTACCCACGCTTGGCTTCCCCAGTGATATTACCCACGCTTGGCTTCCTCAGTGCTATTACCCACGCTTGGCTTCCTCAGTGCTATTACCCACGCTTGGCTTCCCCAGTGATATTACCCACGCTTGGCATCCCCCAGTGATATTACCCACGCTTTGCTTCCTCAGTGCTATTACCCAGCTTGGCATCATCAGTGCTATTACCCACGCTTGGCTTCCTCAGTGATATTACCCACTCTTGGCTTCCCCAGTGATATTACCCACTCTTGGCTTCCCAAGCGAGATTACCCACCTTCCTCAGTGATATTACCCACGCACTGCTACTAGTGAGCAGTATATGATGCACTCACTGCACTGGTAGTCACTTTGGAGTCTGGTGAATGACAGTGGAAATCCAGTCTAAGTAAGTTTGCATCCCAAATGGCACCCTGTTCCTTACATAGTGCACTACTGTTGACCAGGGCCCATCGTGGACGCACCCTAAATGTCAGCTGTATGGACACTCACCTGTATGGGTTTTCCAGCTCCTCTGTTATAAAGTTCAGCTGATTCCTGAGAGACAACACGTGTTTATAGACCACGTATAAACAGGTTGGGTTGACATTCAAAACAGAAATCTCGAAACCATAAAACTGTTTTATTGAGGAAGTGATAAGAACAGAGACATAGGATGCATCCCCAATTGTACCCGATCCCCTACTTAGTGGACTACTTTAGGGTAGAGAGCTATGGGCCCTGACTAGAGCGCTATGGGCCCTGACTAGAGCACTATGTGCCCCCCCTCACTAGAGCGCTATGGGCCCCTCCTGACTAGAGCACTATGGGCCCCCCCCTGACTAGAGCGCTATAGGCCCCCCCTGACTAGAGCGCTACGGACCCCACTGACTAGAGCGCTACGGGCCCCGCTGACTAGAGCGCTACGGGCCCCCCTGACTAGAGCGCTACGGGCCCCCCTGACTAGAGTGCTACGGGCCCCCCTGACTAGAGCGCTTTGGGCCCCCCTGACCAGAGCGCTACGGGCCCCCCTGACTAGAGTGCTACGGGCCCCCCTGCCTAGAGCGCTACGGGCCCTCCTGACTAGAGCGCTACGGGCCCCCCTGACTAGAGCACTACGGGCCCCCCTGACTAGAGCGCTATGGGCCCACCTGACTTGAGCGCTACGGGCCCCCCTGACTAGAGCGCTACGGGCCCCCCTGACTAGAGCACTACGGGCCCCCCTGACTAGAGCGCTACGGGGCCCCTGACTAGAGCGCTACGGGCCCCCTTAACTAGAGCACTACGGGCCCTGACTAGAGCTCTACGGGCCCTGACTAGAGCACTATGGACCCTGACTAGAGCACTTTGGGCCCCCCTGACTAGAGCGGTACGGACCCTGACTAGAGCACTATGGGCCCTGGTCAAAAGTATTGACCTATATAGGAAGTAGGGTGCCATTTGGGATGCAGATGTAGTCTTACCACCCATCGTAGGCCCAGAGCCCGTTGTAAAACGCCAGTCCAATGGATCCAAAGGAGGTTGAGGCTCCTTCAAATGGGTTGGACAGATTCTCAGTGTTTCCTGGACACAAACGTGACAGTATATACATTTTAATATTCATACTTCTGACCAGGGCCCATAGGGTGTACCCAAAAGTAGTACACTACAGAGTGATATTTGAAACTTTCACATGATAACACAGGGTGGGTGCTGGAATAAATGGAAAGATTTTCATCCCAAATGGTACCCTATTCTATACAGAAGTGTCCTACTTTTGACCAGGATCCATAGGGCTCTGAGGGATATATACTGGGCGGCAGGATAGCCTAGCGATTAGAGCGTTGGACTAGTAACCGAACGGTTGCAAAAAACATGTTGTTCTGCCCCTGAACAAGGCAGCTGTGCACTGTTCCTAAGCCGTCATTGAAAATAAGAATTTGTTCTTAACTGACTTACCTAGTTAAATAAAGGTAAAATACAATTCAAATAAATATACGGCTCTGAGGGATGTCTGGGATCTACAGTATAGGGCTCTGAGGGATCTGTAGGGCTCTGAGGGATGTCTGGGTTCTGGGGGATCTTACAAGGCTCTGGGGGATCCATAGGGCTCTGAGGGATCTGTAGGGTTCTGAGGGATGTCTGGGTTCTGGGGGATCTTACAGGGCTCTGGGGGATCCATAGGGCTCTGAGGGATCTGTAGGGCTCTGAGGGATGTCTGGGATCTACAGTATAGGGCTCTGAGGGATCTGTAGGGCTCTGAGGGATGTCTGGGATCTACAGTATAGGGCTCTGAGGGATCTGTAGGGCTCTGAGGGATGTCTGGGATCTACAGTATAGGGCTCTGAGGGATCTGTAGGGCTCTGAGGGATGTCTGGGATCTACAGTATAGGGCTCTGAGGGAACTGTAGGGCTCTGAGGGATGTCTGGGATCTACAGTATAGGGCTCTGAGGGTTCTATAGTGATCTGAGGGCTCTGATAAATCTGAGGGATGTATAGGGCTCTGGGGGATGTCTGGGTTCTGGGGGATCTTACAGGGCTCTGGGGGATCCATAGGGCTCTGAGGGATCTGTAGGGCTCTGAGGGATGTCTGGGTTCTAGGGGATCTTACAGGGCTCTGGGGGATCTACAGTATAGGGCTCTGAGGGTTCTATAGCGATCTGAGGGCTCTGATAAATCTGAGGGATGTATAGGGCTCTGGGGGATCCGTTGGGATCTATAGGGCTATGGGCGATCCGTAGGGCTCTGGGGGGATCTGAGGCATGTATAGAGCTCTGATGGATCTATTGGGCTCTAATGGATCTATAGGGCTCAGAGATCTGGGGAAGTATAGGGGTCCGTAGGGCTCTGGGAGATCCGTAGGGCTCTTAGGTGATATATCGGGATCTATAGGGCTCAGAAATCTGAGGGATCTGTTGGGATCCATTGGGCTCTGGGGGATCCGTTGGGCTCTGTAGTGCTCTGATGTCTCTGGGGGATACATTCTGCTCTGGGGGATCCATAGGGCTCTGGGGGATGTGGGGGACCTATAGGGCTCTGAGGGATCTGTCGGGCTCAGAAATCTGAGGAATTCTTAGGGCTCTGATGAATCTATAAGGCTCTGATGGATCTATAGGGCTCTGATGGATCAATAGGGCTCTGTGGGATCCGTAGCGCTCTGGGGGAGCTGTAGGGCTCTGGTGGGATCAACAGCGTAGGGCTCTGGGGGATCTACAGTATAGGGCTCTGGGGGGGATCTACAGTATAGGGCTCTGGAGGATCTACAGTATAGGGCTCTGGGGGATCTACAGTATAGGGCTATGGGGGGAATCTACAGTTTAGGGCTCTGGGGGATCCGTAGGGCTCTGGGGGATATACAGTATAGGGCTCTGGGGGATCTACAGTATAGGGCTATGGGGGGGATTCTACAGTTTAGGGCTCTGGGGGATCCGTAGGGCTCTGGGGGATATACAGTATAGGGCTCTGTGGGGGATCTACAAAATAGGGCTCTGGGGGGGATCTACAGTATAGGGCTCTCGGGGGGATCTACAGTATAGGGCTCTGGGGGGGGTCGACAGTATAGCGCTCAGATAGATATGTAGGGCTCAGAGGGATCCGTAAGGCTCTGGGGGATCCATAGGGCTCTGGGGGAGTCGTAGGGCTCTGATGGATCTGCAGGGCTCTGGGGGATGTACAGTATAGGGCTCTGGGGGATCTACAGTATAGATTCTGGGGGATCTACAGTATAGGGTTCTGGGGGGATCTACAGTATAGGGCTCTGGGGGATCTACAGTATAGACTTCTGGGGGATCTACAGTATAGGGTTCTGGGGGGGATCTACAGTATAGGGCTCTGGGGGATCTACAGTATAGGGCACTGGGGGGGGGGGGGTCTACAATATAGGGCTCTGGAGGATCTACAATATAGGGCTCTGGAGGATCTACAGTTTAGGGCTATGGGGTATCTACAGTATAGGGCTCTGGGGGGGTTCTACAGTTTAGGGCTCTGGGGGATCTACAGTATAGGGTTCTGGGGGGTCGACAGTATAGCGCTCAGATGGATATGTAGGGCTCAGAGGGATCCGTAGGGCTCTGGGGGATCCATTGGGCTCTGGGGGATCCATTGGGCTCTGATGGATCTATAGGGCTAAGATATCTGAGGGATGTGTAGGGCTCTGGGGGATCCGTAGTGCTTTGAGTATTGTATAGGGCTTAGAGATCTGATGGAAGTATATTCCTCTGATGGATCTGTAGGGCTCTGGGGGGGGATCTACAGTATGGGGCTCTGGGGGATCTACAGTGTAGGGCTCTGGGGGGGTATCTACAGCGTAGGGCTCTGGGGGGGATCTACAGCGTAGGCCTCTGGGGGGGGATCTACAGCGTAGGGCTCAGATGGATCTGTCGGGCTCAGATGGATCTGTCGGGCTCAGATGGATCTGTCGGGGTCTGAGGGATCTGTCGGGCTCTGGAGGATCCATAGGGCTATGGGGGATCTATTGGGCTCTGTAATGCTCTGATCGCTGGAGGATCCATTGTGCTCTTGGTGGATCTCTGGAGGATCTACAGTTTAGGGCCATGGGGGGATCTACAGTATAGGGCTCTGGGGGGGATCTACAGTATAGGGCTATGGGGGGATCTACAGTTTAGGGCTCTGGGGGATCTACAGTATAGGGCACTGGGGGATCTACAGTATAGGGCTCTGTGGGGGGATCTACAATATAGGGCTCTGGGGGATCTACAGTATAGGGCTATGGGGGGATCTACAGTTTAGGGCTCTGGGGGATCTACAGTATAGGGCACTGGGGGATCTACAGTATAGGGCTCTGGGGGGATCTACAATATAGGGCTCTGGGGGGTCTACAGTATAGGGCTCTGGGGGATCTACAGTATAGGGCTCTGATTGAGTTCGAATAACAGACTGGAAGCTTCAAAAGGAAGGTGGTGCTTGGAATCATTGTTCATTCTCTGTCAACCATGGTTACCTGCAAGGAAACACGTGCCGTCTTCATTGCTATGCACAAACAGGGCTTCACAGGCAAGGATATTACTGCCAGTAAGATTGTACCTAAATCAACCATTTATTAGATCATCAAGAACATCAAGGAGAGCAGTTCAATTGTAGTGAAGAAGGCTTCAGGGCACCCAAAAAGTCCAGCAAGCCCCAGGACCGTCTCCTAAAATTGATTCAGCTGCAGGATCTGGTAACCACCAGTACAGAGCTTGCTCAGGAATGGCAGCAGTGAGTGCAGAATGCATCTGCACTCACAGTGAGCCGAAGACTTTTGGAGGATGGCCTGGTGTCAAGAAGGGCAGCAAAGAAGCCACTTCTCTCCAGGAAAAACATCAGGGACAAACTGATATTTTGCAAAAGGTACAGGGATTGGACTGCTGAGGACTGGGGTAAAGTCATTTTCCCTGATGAATCCCCTTTCCGATTGTTTGGGGCATCCGGAAAAAGCTTGACTGGAGAAGACAAGGTGAGCGCTACCATCAGTCCTGTGTCATGCCAACAGTAAAGCATCCTGAGACCATTCATGTGTGGGGTTGCTTCTCACCCCATGTGTGGGGTTGCTTCTCAGGGAGTGGGCTCACTCACAATTTTGCCCAAGAACACAGCCATGAATAAAGAATGGTACCTACACATCCTCCGAGAGCAACTTCTCCCAACCATCCAGAACAGTTTGGTGACTAACCATGCCTTTTCTAGCATGATGGACACCTTTCCATAAGGCAAAAGTGATAACTAAGTGTCTCTGGGAACAAAACATCAATATTTTGGGTCCATGGCCAGGAAACTCCCCAGACCATAATCCCAATTGTGGTCAATCTTTAAGAGGCGGGTGGACAAACCAAAACCCACAAATTCTGACAAACTCCAAGCATCGATTAGGAAAGAATGGGCTGCCATCAGTCAGGATGTGGCCCAGAAGTTAATTGACAGCATGCCAGGGCAGATTGCAGAGGTCTTGAAAAAGAATGTTCAACACTGCAAATATTGACTCTTTGCATCAACTTCATGTAATTGTCAATAAAATCCTTTGACACTTATGAAATGCTTGTAATTATACTTCAGTATTCCATAGTAACGTCTGGCAATATTATCTAAAGACACTGAAGCAGCAAACTTTGTGAAACGTAATATTTGTTTAATTCTCAAAACTTTTGGCCATGACTGTACTATATTGGTGAATAGGGCTCTGGTCTAAAGTAGTGCACTATATATAGGGAATAGGGTGCCATAGGGCTCTGGTCTAAAGTAGTGCACTATATAGGGAATAGGGTGTCATTTGGCAGGCAGACAGAATGTGTAAAGTACCAACCTTGTGCCAAGAGGACGATGCCCGCCACTATGATGACCAGGATGATGAGAAGCTTGGCTGCAGTGAAGAAGTTCTGGACATAGCTGGCTAGCTTCACACTGAGACAGTTCACCAACACGATCATAACTGGAGGGGGAGGAAGAGGAAGGAAGAAGAGGAGGAATATTGTATTAATCCATTCGAGACAGAAGTTGGTCTTCTGTTGTAGTCAACCACTCTGACACACACACACACACACACACACAAGGCTGGAACAATGGGCAGTACAGAACTAGTGTAGTGCCTTGGGATCAGTATAGGGGTTGAAAGCCTAGTGAGCAGTTTAGGGGTTAAGAGCCTTGCTCAAGTGAACAACAACAGTTGATGGTATCTAGGATACTAGAGGAGCAGGAGGCGGAGGAGGCGGGAGGAAGAGAAGGAGGAGGAGGAGAAAAGGGGAAGAGGAGGAGGAGGAGAACACAAGGCAGGAAGAGGACGGTGGGGGCCAAGCCATGACTTTTTTTAATGAATCTTTACTCGATCCCAGGCATCCTCTCTTCTCAAAAGGCATTGGAGAAGAAGGTCAGAGGGGAGGGACCTTGGATCTTCTCCTCCAATATGATTGGAAAGAAAATTGAGATAGAGCCATGGTTTTAATTAAGTCCATTCAGGAAGTGCATGCCAATTGTTTTCTATTGGGATTTTTCATAATTATAGAACTATTTACACTCACATATGCACGCTGCAGCCAGGCACTTGGTGACCACAATGGGAGGAGTGCATCCTGGGTAGAACGGCGTGGAGGCATACTCTGCGAAGCTCAGGGCGATGATGGCGAAGGAGGAGGGCTTTAGGACCATGATGGTGCTCCATGAGTAGAGGTAGGCCATCACTGACCCAAAGGCCTCCATCAGGTATGGGTATTCGCCTCCAGACTTAGTGATCATGGTGCCCAGCTCCGCGTAGCACAGCGCCCCTGCAGGCAGACAGGCAGGCTCAGAGACAGGCAGTTAGCTGACACTAGTCCTGCTTCAGGGGATTTCCTTCAGGGGATTTCCTTTCACATGGTTGTCTAGGTCTTAATTGACTAGTTAGGAACTCACCTGGTTATCTAGGTCTTATTTCACATGTTAGGAACTCACCTGGTTGTCTAGGTCTTAATTGATCAATCAAATCAAATGTTATTAGTCACATGCGCAGTAAAATCTTTACTTACGAGCCCCTAACCGACAGTGCAGTTTTTTTTTAAATGGTGTGGAGAGGGGAGGGGGATCAATGTGGATAGTCTGGGTAGCCATTTGACTAGATGTTCAGGAGTGAATGTTGACCGTTCTAAAGGTCTTACTCACATCAGCTGCGAAGAGCGTGATCACACAGTCTTCCAGTATAGCTGGTGCTCTCATGCATGTTTCAGTGTTATTTACCTCCCAAGCGAGCATAGAAGTAGTTTAGCTCGTCCGGTAGGCTTGTGTCACTGGGCAGCTCTCGGCTGTGCTTCCCTTTGTAGTCTGTCATGGTTTGCAGGCCCTGCAGGATTTCTTATAAGCTTCCGGGTTAGAGTCCCACTCCTTGAAAGCGGCAGCTCTACCCTTTAGCTCAGTGCGGAGGTTGCCTGTAATTCTTTGTTTCTGGTTGGGGTATGTAAGTACTGTCACTGTGGGGACAATGTCATCGATGCACTTATTGATGAAGCCAATGATGAAGCCAATTGCACATTTAACATGTTGATAGAAATTAGGTAAAAATGATTTAAGTTTCCCTGCATTAAAGTCCCAGGCCACTAGGAGCACCGCCTCTTGGTGAGCAATTTCTTGTTTGCTTATGGCGGAATACAGCTCAATCAATGCTTTCTTGGTGCCAGCCTCTGACTGTGGTGGTATGTAAACAGCTACAAAGAATATAGGTCTGCAGCTTATCATGAGAAACTCTACCTCGGGTGAGCAATGACTCGAGACGTCCTTAGATATCGTGCACCAGCTGTTGTTTACAAAAATACATAGTCCGCCGCCCCTTGCTTTACCAGATGCCGCTGTTCTATCCTGCCGGTACAGCGTATAACCAGCCCGCTGTTCTATCCTGCCGGTACAGCGTATAATCAGCCCGCTGTTCTATCCTGCCGGTACAGCGTATAACCAGCCCGCTGTTCTATCCTGCCGGTACAGCGTATAACCAGCCCGCTGTTCTATCCTGCCGGTACAGCGTATAACCAGCCAGCTGTTCTATCCTGCCGGTACAGCGTATAACCAGCCAGCTGTTCTATCCTGCCGGTACAGCGTATAACCAGCCCGCTGTTCTATCCTGCCGGTACAGCGTATAACCAGCCCGCTGTTCTATCCTGCCGGTACAGCGTATAACCAGCCAGCTGTTCTATCCTGCCGGTACAGCGTATAACCAGCCAGCTGTTCTATCCTGCCGGTACAGCGTATAACCAGCCAGCTGTTCTATCCTGCCGGTACAGCGTATAACCAGCCAGCTGTTCTATCCTGCCGGTACAGCGTATAACCAGCCAGCTGTTCTATCCTGCCGGTACAGCGTATAACCAGCCAGCTGTTCTATCCTGCCGGTACAGCGTATAACCAGCCAGCTGTTCTATCCTGCCGGTACAGCGTATAACCAGCCAGCTGTTCTATCCTGCCGGTACAGCGTATAACCAGCCAGCTGTTCTATCCTGCCGGTACAGCGTATAACCAGCCAGCTGTTCTATCCTGCCGGTACAGCGTATAACCAGCCAGCTGTTCTATCCTGCCGGTACAGCGTATAACCAGCCAGCTGTTCTATCCTGCCGGTACAGCGTATAACCAGCCAGCTGTTCTATCCTGCCGGTACAGCGTATAACCAGCCAGCTGTATGTTGATGTGGCCGTCTTTCAGCCGCGACTCCGTGAAGCATAAGATGTTACAGTTTTTAATTTCCCATTGGTAGTTTAATCCTCCCAATAACTCGTCCATTTTATTGGCCAAAGATTGCATGTTTGCAAGCAGAATTGAGGGGAGTGGGGGTTTATTCGATCACCTCCTACTCCTCAGAAGGCAGCCCGCCCTCCGGCCTCTCTCCGCCTCCTCTTCATGTGGGTCGGGGCCTGTTACCGAGGGAGCCGTATATCCTCCGCCTCGTCAGAGTCGTGAAAGAAGAAAAAGGATTCTGTCCATGGTGAGTAAATCACAGTTCTGATGTCTAGAGGTTATTTTCGGTCATAAGAGATGGTAGCGGCAGCATTATGTCAAAAATAAGTTACAAACAACGCAGATAAACAAACAAAAAAAACTATCGGTTTGGGGCACGTAAAACATCTGCCTTCTGTTCCGGCGCCATTTTTGGAAAAGAGAAAAAGTGAAAACCCATAGACACTGGGAATAACAGCCCTGCACTAGTGACAGACGTTAACCAGTAGCTGGTCAGAGCCCTGCACTAGTGATAGACGTTAACCAGTACCTGGTCAGAGCCCTGCACTAGTGACAGACGTTAACCAGTAGCTGGTCAGAGCCCTGCACTAGTGACAGACGTTAACCAGTAGCTGGTCAGAGCCCTGCACTAGTGACAGACGTTAACCAGTACCTGGTCAGAGCCCTGCACTAGTGACAGACGTTAACCAGTAGCTGGTCAGAGCCCAGCAGGGTTCATGTTGGGAGAGGAATTCCCTCCTAGCCTCTTAATAACTCAGCAGGGTTCATGTTGGGAGAGGAATTCCCTCCTAGACTCATCATAACTCAGCAGGGTTCATGTTGTGAGAGGAATTCCCTCCTAGCCTCTTAATAACTCAGCAGGGTTCATGTTGGGAGAGGAATTCCCTCCTAGACTCATCATAACTCAGCAGGGTTCATGTTGGGAGAGGAATTCCCTCCTAGACTCATCATAACTCAGCAGGGTTCATGTTGGGAGAGGAATTCCCTCCTAGACTCATCATAACTCAGCAGGGTTCATGTTGGGAGAGGAATTCCCTCCTAGACTCATCATAACTCAGCAGGGTTCATGTTGGGAGAGGAATTCCCTCCTAGACTCATCATAACTCAGCAGGGTTCATGTTGGGAGAGGAATTCCCTCCTAGCCTCTTAATTTTGTATTTATTTTATTTTATTTCACCTTTATTTAACCAGGTAGGTTAGTTGAGAACAAGTTGTCATTTACAACTGCGACCTGTCCAAGATAAAGCAAAGCAGTTCGACACATACAACAACACAGAGTTACACATGGAATAAACAAAACATACAGTCAATAATACAGTAGAACAAAATAAAACAAAAAGTCTATATACAGTGACTGCAAATGAGGTAAGTTAAGGAAATAAATAGGCCATGGTGGCGAAGTAATTACAATATAGCAATTAAACACTGGAATGGTAGATCGGCAGAAGATGAATGTGCAGGTAGAGATACTCAGGTGCAAAGAAGCTAAATAAATAAATAAATACCAGTATGGGGATGAGGTAGATAGATAGATGGGCTGTTTACAGATGGGCTATGTACAGGTGCAGTGATCTTTAAGCTGCTCTGACAGCTGGTGCTTAAAGCTAGTGAGGGAGGAGATGTGTGTCTCCAGCTTCAGAGATTTTGGGCAGCAGAGAACTGTAAGGAAAGACGACCAAAGGAAGAATTGGTTTTGGGGGTGACAAGTGAGATATACCTGCAGGAGCGAGTGCTGCTATGGTGACCAGCGAGCTGAGATAAGGCGGGGCTTTACCAAGCAGAGACTTGTAGATAACCTGTAGCCAGTGGGTTTGGCGACGAGTATGAAGCGAGGGCCTACCAACGAGAGAGTACAGGTCGCAATGGTGGGTAGTGATGGGGCTTTGGTGACAAAACGGATGGCACTGTGATAGACTGCATCCAGTTTGTTGAGTAGAGTGTTGGAGGCTATTTTATAGATGACATCACCGAAGTCGAGGATCGGTAGGATGGTCAGTTTTACGAGTGAAGGATGCTTTGTTGCGATATAGGAAGCCGATTCTAGATTTAATTTTGGACTGGAGATGCTTAATGTGAGTCTGGAAGGAGAGTTTACAGTCTAACCAGACACCCAGGTATTTGTAGTTGTCCACGTATTCTAAGTCAGAGCCGTCCAGAGTAGTGATGCTGGACGGGCGAGCAGGTGCGGGCAGTGATTGATTGAATAGCATGCATTTAGTTTTACTTGCGTTTAAGAGCTGTTGGAGGCCACGGAAGGAGAGTTGTATGGCATTGAAGCTCGTCTGGAGATTAGTTAACACAGTGTCCAAGGAGGGGCCAGAAGTATACAGAATGGTGTCGTCTGCGTAGAGGTGGATCAGAGAATCACCAGCAGCAAGAGCAACATCATTGATGTATACAGAAAAAAGTCGGCCCGAGAATTGAACCCTGTGGTATACACATAGAGACTGTCAGAGGTCCAGACAACAGGCCCTCCAATTTGACGCACTGAACTCTATCAGAGAAGTAGTTAAACCAGGCGAGGCAATCATTTGAGAAACCGAGGCTGTCGAGTCTGCCAATAAGAATGTTGTGATTGACAGAGTCGAAAGCCTTGGCCAGGTCGATGAATACGGCGGCACAGTAATGTCTCTTATCGATGGCGGTTATGATGTCGTTTAGAACCTTGAGCGTGTGGCTGAGGTGCACCCATGACCAGCTCTGAAACCAGATTGCATAGCGGAGAAGGTATGGTGGGATTCGAAATGGTCAGTAATCTGTTTGTTGACTTGGCTTTCGAAAACCTTAGAAAGACAGGGTAGGATAGATATAAGTCTGTAGCAGTTTGGGTCTAGAGTGTCACCCCCTTTGAAGAGGGGGATGACCGCGGCAGCTTTCCAATCTTTGGGAGGTTGAACAGGCTAGTAATAGGAGAGGTTGAACAGGCTAGTAATAGGAGAGGTTGAACAGGCTAGTAATAGGAGAGGTTGAACAGGCTAGTAATAGGAGAGGTTGAACAGGCTAGTAAAAGGGGTTGCAACAAAGGGTTGCAACAAATTCGGCAGATAATTTTAGAAAGAGGGGGTCCAGATTGTCTAGCCCAGCTGATTTGTAGGGGTCCAGATTTTGCAGCTCTTTCAGAACATCAGCTATCTGGATTTGGGTAAAGGAGAAATGGTGGGGGCTTTGGCGGGGTGCTGTGGATGGTGCCGGGCAGTTGACCGTGGTAGGGGTAACCAGGTGGAAAGCATGGCCAGCCGTAGAAATATGAGTATTGAAATTCTCAATTATAGTGGATTTATCAGTGGTGACAGTGTTTCCTATCTTCAGTGCAGTGGGCAGCTGGGAGGAGGTGCTCTTATTCTCCATGGACTTTACAGTGTCCCAGAAATTTTTTGAGTTGGTACTACAGGATACAAATTTCTGTTTGAAAAAGCTTGCCTTAGCTTTTCTGACTGCCTGTGTATATCTGTCACACGGGGCCCTTCTCACACGGAGCCCTTCTCACACGGGGCCCTTCTCACACGGAGCCCTTCTCACACGGGGCCCTTCTCACACGGGGCCCTTCTCACACGGAGCCCTTCTCACACGGGGCCCTTCTCACACGGAGCCCTTCTCAAACGGGGCCCTTCTCACACGGGGCCCTTCTCACACGGAGCCCTTCTCACACGGGGCCCTTCTCACACGGGGCCCTCCTCACACGGGGCCCTTCTCACACGGAGCCCTTCTCACACGGAGCCCTTCTCACACGGGGCCCTTCTCACACGGAGCCCTTCTCACACGGAGCCCTTCTCACACGGAGCCCTTCTCACACGGGGCCCTCCTCACACGGGGCCCTCCTCACACGGGGCCCTCCTCACACGGGGCCCTTCTCACATGGACCCTCCTCACACGGAGCCCTTCTCACACGGGGCCCTTCTCACACGGGGCCCTTCTCACATGGACCCTCCTCACACGGGGCCCTCCTCACACGGGGCCCTTCTCACATGGACCCTCCTCACACGGAGCCCTTCTCACGTGGCCCTCCTCACACGTGGCCCTCCTCACACGGGGCCCTTCTCACACGGGGCCCTCCTCACACGGGGCCCTTCTCACACGGGGCCCTCCTCACACGGAGCCCTTCTCACACGGGGCCCTTCTCACACGGGGCCCTTCTCACACGGAGCCCTTCTCACACGGACCCTCCTTACACGGGGCCCTTCTCACATGGACCCTCCTCACACGGGGCCCTTCTCACATGGACCCTCCTCACACGGGGCCCTTCTCACACGGGGCCCTTCTCACATCGAGCCCTTCTCACAAAGAGCCCTCCTCACACGGGGCCCTCCTCACATGGACCCTCCTCACACGGAGCCCTCCTCACACGGGGCCCTTCTCACACGGGGCCCTTCTCACACGGAGCCCTCCTCACACGGGGCCCTTCTCACATCGAGCCCTTCTCACACGGAGCCCTTCTCACACGGGGCCCTTCTCACACGGGGCCCTTCTCACATCGAGCCCTTCTCACATCGAGCCCTTCTCACACGGAACCCTCCTCACACGGGGCCCTTCTCACATCGAGCCCTTCTCACAAAGAGCCCTCCTCACACGGGGCCCTCCTCACATGGACCCTCCTCACACGGAGCCCTCCTCACACGGGGCCCTTCTCACATCGAGCCCTTCTCACACGGAGCCCTTCTCACACGGGGCCCTTCTCACACGGGGCCCTTCTCACATCGAGCCCTTCTCACATCGAGCCCTTCTCACACGGAACCCTCCTCACACGGGGCCCTTCTCACACGGAGCCCTTCTCACACGGAGCCCTTCTTACACAGGGCCCTTCTCACACGGGGCCCTTCTCACACGGGGCCCTTCTCACACGGGGCCCTTCTCACATCGAGCCCTTCTCACATGGACCCTCCTCACACGGGGCCCTTCTCACACGGGGCCCTTCTCACACGGAGCCCTTCTCACATCGAGCCCTTCTCACATGGACCCTCCTCACACGGGGCCCTTCTCACACGGAGCCCTTCTCACACGGAGCCCTTCTCACACGGAGCCCTTCTCACACGGGGCCCTTCTCACACGGAGCCCTTCTCACTTTGGTCATTCCTGATTTAGGAGATCCTATCATTCTTTCCGACCACTAGTGACTGGTTAGATATTACCTAGGACAGGGTTAGTCAAGAAAACCTATCTCAGTTTATGGTGTCATTTAGTGTCTGGTTAGAGATTACCCAGGATAGGGTTAATCTGGTTATCTATCTCAGTTTATGGTGTCATTTAGGTTCTGGTTAGAGATTACCCAGGTCAGATCAGGTAATGTGTATGTCCTCACCCACTGTAGCCTGTGTGTGTGTGTCCTCACCCAGTGTAGCTAGCACCCCGCAGGCGGCCCAGACACACAGACAAGGTCCTACGGCTCCCGTTTCCAGCAGCACTGCCTTAGGGGAGATGAAGATGCCGGAGCCAATCATGGTTCCTACGATCAGACAGATCCCACTCAAAAGGCCCACCTGCAGAGAGAGACAGGATGTGGTTATGACAACTTCCTGTGACGGTGATACAGGCGGTAGATATATATATATATATTATTTTTATGGAATAAACTATGTCCTGTGTCACCACTCAATCAATGACTGACAGGCTCATGATAGTGTTTATAAACACAGTGTAGTGTGAGTTAGTGAGTAGTTAACTCAATGAGTCCCACTGTCACGCCGGCGTAATTTAGGACTTCTGAACCCCTTTTAAACATGGTGTGTTTCTTCTGAGTCCGTAGATACCAACCATTTGTCTGTGTGTTAACGGGAAAGGAGCTAGAGGGGGGTTTGTAAGACAAGCACAGATCCCCAAAGGTCACAGGGGACAAAAAAAATTCAGAATCTATAGAGTCAGAATGCGAAAAAAAGGGGAAAATGTGACAATTGAACATATCACTGGAATATTCCTCAATAAACTATTGAGAGGTACTGACCCTGGGTTCCTGAGAGCCTCACGGTGTAAACTACAGAATGAAGCAGTAGTTTGATTGAGAGGTACTGACCCTGGGTTCCTGAGAGCCTCCCGGTGTAAACTACAGAATGAAGCAGTAGTTCTATTAAGAGGTACTGACCCTGGGTTCCTGAGAGCCTCACGGTGTAAACTACAGAATGAAGCAGTAGTTCTATTGAGAGGTACTGACCCTGGGTTCCTGAGAGCCTCACGGTGTAAACTACAGAATGATGCGGTAGTTCTATTGAGAGGTACTGACCCTGGGTTCCTGAGAGCCTCACGGTGTAAACTACAGAATGAAGCAGTAGTTCTATTGAGAGGTACTAACCCTGGGTTCCTGAGAGCCTCACGGTGTAAACTACAGAATGAAGCAGTAGTTCTATTGAGAGGTACTGACCCTGGGTTCCTGAGAGCCTCACGGTGTAAACTACAGAATGAAGCAGTAGTTCTATTGAGAGGTACTGACCCTGGGTTCCTGAGAGCCTCACGGTGTAAACTACAGAATGAAGCAGTAGTTCTATTGAGAGGTACTGACCCGTAAACAGCTTCCTAACATTCCTCAGTCAGTCAGATACTGTTGTCAGAGTCACTCAGTAACCCTGTACACTGTAACAGGACTATACATTTACAGCTACCATACAAAGGCCTTGTACACAAGCCAGGAGGATTGATGTTGGTCACTCAAGTAGCTTATGTACTTGTAGCAAGCGAGAACACGAATAGAACCAGAATGCAATGTCATACTTGGTCAGTTATCACACGAATGGAACCAGAATGCAATGTCATACTTGGTCAGTTATCACACGAATGGAACCAGAATGCAATGTCATACTTGGTCAGTTATCACATGAATGGAACCAGAATGCAATGTCATACTTGGTCAGTTATCACACGAATGGAACCAGAATGCAATGTCATACTTGGTCAGTTATCACACGAATGGAACCAGAATGCAATGTCATACTTGGTCAGTTATCACATGAATGGAACCAGAATGCATTGTCATACTTGGTCAGTTATCACACGAATGGAACCAGAATGCAATGTCATACTTGGTCAGTTATCACACGAATGGAACCAGAATGCAATGTCATACTTGGTCAGTTATCACACGAATGGAACCAGAATGCAATGTCATACTTGGTCAGTTATCACACGAATGGAACCAGAATGCAATGTCATACTTGGTCAGTTATCACACGAATGGAACCAGAATGCAATGTCATACTTGGTCAGTTATCACACGAATGGAACCAGAATGCAATGTCATACTTGGTCAGTTATCACACGAATGGAACCAGAATGCAATGTCATACTTGGTCAGTTATCACATGAATGGAACCAGAATGCAATGTCATACTTGGTCAATTATCACATGAATGGAACCAGAATGCAATGTCATACTTGGTCAGTTATCACATGAATGGAACCAGAATGCAACGTCATACCTGGTCAGTTATCACATGAATGGAACCAGAATGCAATGTCATACTTGGTCAGTTATCACATGAATGGAACCAGAATGCAATGTCATACTTGGTCAGTTATCACTTGAATGGAACCAGAATGCAATGTCATACTTGGTCAGTTATCACACGAATGGAACCAGAATGCAATGTCATACCTGGTCAGTTATCACATGAATGGGACCAGAATGCAATGTCATACTTGGTCAGTTACCACATGAATGGAACCAGAATGCAATGTCATACTTGGTCAGTTATCACTTGAATGGAACCAGAATGCAATGTCATACTTGGTCAGTTATCACACGAATGGAACCAGAATGCAATGTCATACTTGGTCAGTTATCACATGAATGGAACCAGAATGCAATGTCATACTTGGTCAGTTATCACAAGAATGGAACCAGAATGCAATGTCATACTTGGTCAGTTATCACACGAATGGAACCAGAATGCAATGTCATACTTGGTCAGTTATCACACGAATGGAACCAGAATGCCATGTCATACTTGGTCAGTTATCACACGAATGGAACCAGAATGCAATGTCATACTTGGTCAGTTATCACATGAATGGAACCAGAATGCAATGTCATACTTGGTCAGTTATCACACGAATGGAACCAGAATGCAATGTCATACTTGGTCAGTTATCACACGAATGGAACCAGAATGCAATGTCATACTTGGTCAGTTATCACACGAATGGAACCAGAATGCAATGTCATACTTGGTCAGTTATCACACGAATGGAACCAGAATGCAATGTCATACTTGGTCAGTTATCACACGAATGGAACCAGAATGCAATGTCATACTTGGTCAGTTATCACACGAATGGAACCAGAATGCAATGTCATACTTGGTCAGTTATCACACGAATGGAACCAGAATGCAAGTCATACTTGGTCAGTTATCACATGAATGGAACCAGAATGCAATGTCATACTTGGTCAGTTATCACATGAATGGAACCAGAATGCAATGTCATACTTGGTCAGTTATCACTTGAATGGAACCAGAATGCAATGTCATACTTGGTCAGTTATCACACGAATGGAACCAGAATGCAAGTCATACTTGGTCAGTTATCACACGAATGGAACCAGAATGCAAGTCATACTTGGTCAGTTTTCACACGAATGGAACCAGAATGCAATGTCATACTTGGTCAGTTATCACACGAATGGAACCAGAATGCAATGTCATACTTGGTCAGTTATCACACGAATGGAACCAGAATGCAATGTCATACTTGGTCAGTTATCACACGAATGGAACCAGAATGCAATGTCATACTTGGTCAGTTATCACGCGAATGGAACCAGAATGCATTGTCATACTTGATCAGTTATCACACGAATGGAACCAGAATGCAATGTCATACTTGGTCAGTTATCACACGAATGGAACCAGAATGCAATGTCATACTTGGTCAGTTATCACACGAATGGAACCAGAATGCAATGTCATACTTGGTCAGTTATCACACGAATGGAACCAGAATGCAATGTCATACTTCATTTGTAGTTATATTTGAAAAGCAAAGAAATGGTTTCTATTTCACGTCCCAAAGATTTATCAAACAGACAATTGGGATACATGTTTTTGGTAAAGGTCCCAGCTTGATCTAGTCTGGTTTATTATTATCTGATGTGGTAAAGGTCCCAGATTGATCTAGTCTGGTTTATTATTATCTGATGTGGTAAAGGTCCCAGATTGATCTAGTCTGGTTTATTATTATCTGATGTGGTAAAGGTCCCAGATTGATCTAGTCTGGTTTATTATTATCTGATGTGGTAAAGGTCCCAGATTGATCTAGTCTGGTTTATTATTATCTGATGTGGTAAAGGTCCCAGATTGATCTTGTCTGGTTTATTATTATCTGATGTGGTAAAGGTCCCAGATTGATCTAGTCTGGTTTATTATTATCTGATGTGGTAAAGGTCCCAGATTGATCTAGTCTGGTTTATTATTATCTGAGGTGGTAAAGGTCCCAGCTTGATCTAGTCTGGTTTATTATTATCTGAGGTGGTAAAGGTCCCAGATTGATCTAGTCTGGTTTATTATTATCTGATGTGGTAAAGGTCCCAGATTGATCTAGTCTGGTTTATTATTATCTGATGTGGTAAAGGTCCCAGATTGATCTTGTCTGGTTTATTATTATCTGATGTGGTAAAGGTCCCAGCTTGATCTAGTCTGGTTTATTATTATCTGAGGTGGTAAAGGTCCCAGCTTGATCTAGTCTGGTTTATTATTATCTGATGTGGTAAAGGTCCCAGATTGATCTAGTCTGGTTTATTATTATCTGATGTGGTAAAGGTCCCAGATTGATCTAGTCTGGTTTATTATTATCTGATGTGGTAAAGGTCCCAGATTGATCTAGTCTGGTTTATTATTATCTGATGTGGTAAAGGTCCCAGCTTGATCTAGTCTGGTTTATTATTATCTGATGTGGTAAAAGTCCCAGATTGATCTAGTCTGGTTTATTATTATCTGATGTGGTAAAGGTCCCAGATTGATCTAGTCTGGTTTATTATTATCTGATGTGGTAAAGGTCCCAGATTGATCTAGTCTGGTTTATTATTATCTGATGTGGTAAAGGTCCCAGATTGATCTAGTCTGGTTTATTATTATCTGATGTGGTAAAGGTCCCAGCTTGATCTAGTCTGGTTTATTATTATCTGATGTGGTAAAGGTCCCAGATTGATCTAGTCTGGTTTATTATTATCTGATGTGGTAAAGGTCCCAGATTGATCTAGTCTGGTTTATTATTATCTGATGTGGTAAAGGTCCCAGATTGATCTATTCTGGTTTATTATTATCTGATGTGGTAAAGGTCCCAGATTGATCTAGTCTGGTTTATTATTATGTGATGTGGTAAAAGGTCCCAGATTGCTGTTCTGAGAGGAATCATTTTGACAGAGAGAGCCAGTGAGACAGAGTCTGCGTGTGAAATGGCACCCTGTTTTCTACACAGGGATTAGGGTTCCACTTGGGACACACTGGGATCAGTGAGTTCAGTGAGTGTGGAACAGACTACAGCAGGGTTAAAACGCGGGGGGGGGGGGGGGGGTAGAGGTTGGTACCGGCTGACACTGTAGTTAAAGCTGTCTGCTCTGGGCTGGCTGGCTGGCTGGCTGGCTGGCAGATTACATTAATGATCGTGAGAGCCATTGGAGATCCTATGCTGCGAAACTCTACTCAGGCTCCCTCTCTGTCAGACACACACATTAGGGTGATCACATAAACATAAATTACAATGTTGAAGCTCATTTACTGCATTTCAATACAATTTAAAATCTCTAAAATGCTATTTGAAGAACAGCAAACAAGCAAAAATGACCCCGGCCATTATCACTTTGGTGATAGGTTCATTCACCTATAAACACACAGCCTGTTAGCTGTAGGTTCATTCACCTATAAACACACAGCCTGTTAGCTGTAGGTTCATTCACCTACAAACACACAGCCTGTTAGCTGTAGGTTCATTCACCTCAGTCCATCTACAAACACAGCCTGTTAGCTGTAGGTTCATTCACCTCAGTCTATCTATAAACACAGCCTGTTAGCTGTAGGTTCATTCACCTATAAACACACAGCCTGTTAGCTGTAGGTTCATTCACCTATAAACACACAGCCTGTTAGCTGTAGGTTCATTCACCTATAAACACACAGCCTGTTAGCTGTAGGTTCATTCACCTATAAACACACGGCCTGTTAGCTGTAGGTTCATTCACCTATAAACACACAGCCTGTTAGCTGTAGGTTCATTCACCTATAAACACACAGCCTGTTAGCTGTAGGTTCATTCACCTATAAACACACAGCCTGTTAGCTGTAGGTTCATTCACCTCAGTCCATCTACAAACACAGCCTGTTAGCTGTAGGTTCATTCACCTCAGTCTATCTACAAACACAGCCTGTTAGCTGTAGGTTCATTCACCTCAGTCTATCTACAAACACAGCCTGTTAGCTGTAGGTTCATTCACCTATAAACACACGGCCTGTTAGCTGTAGGTTCATTCACCTATAAACACACAGCCTGTTAGCTGTAGGTTCATTCACCTATAAACACACAGCCTGTTAGCTGTAGGTTCATTCACCTATAAACACACAGCCTGTTAGCTGTAGGTTCATTCACCTCAGTCCATCTACAAACACAGCCTGTTAGCTGTAGGTTCATTCACCTCAGTCTATCTACAAACACAGCCTGTTAGCTGTAGGTTCATTCACCTCAGTCCATCTACAAACACAGCCTGTTAGCTGTAGGTTCATTCACCTATAAACACACAGCCTGTTAGCTGTAGGTTCATTCACCTCAGTCCATCTACAAACACAGCCTGTTAGCTGTAGGTTCATTCACCTCAGTCTATCTACAAACACAGCCTGTTAGCTGTAGGTTCATTCACCTCAGTCCATCTACAAACACAGCCTGTTAGCTGTAGGTTCATTCACCTCAGTCCATCTACAAACACACGGCCTGTTAGCTGTAGGTTCATTCACCTCAGTCCATCTACAAACACACGGCCTGTTAGCTGTAGGTTCATTCACCTCAGTCCATCTACAAACACAGCCTGTTACCTGTAGGTTCATTCACCTCAGTCCATCTACAAACACACGGCCTGTTAGCTGTAGGTTCATTCACCTCAGTCTATCTACAAACACAGCCTGTTAGCTGTAGGTTCATTCACCTCAGTCCATCTACAAACACACAGCCTGTTAGCTGTAGGTTCATTCACCTCAGTCCATCTACAAACACAGCCTGTTAGCTGTAGGTTCATTCACCTCAGTCTATCTACAAACACAGCCTGTTAGCTGTAGGTTCATTCACCTATAAACACACAGCCTGTTAGCTGTAGGTTCATTCACCTCAGTCCATCTACAAACACAGCCTGTTAGCTGTAGGTTCATTCACCTCAGTCTATCTACAAACACAGCCTGTTAGCTGTAGGTTCATTCACCTCAGTCCATCTACAAACACAGCCTGTTAGCTGTAGGTTCATTCACCTCAGTCCATCTACAAACACACGGCCTGTTAGCTGTAGGTTCATTCACCTCAGTCCATCTACAAACACAGCCTGTTAGCTGTAGGTTCATTCACCTCAGTCCATCTACAAACACACGGCCTGTTAGCTGTAGGTTCATTCACCTCAGTCCATCTACAAACACACGGCCTGTTAGCTGTAGGTTCATTCACCTCAGTCCATCTACAAACACAGCCTGTTACCTGTAGGTTCATTCACCTCAGTCCATCTACAAACACACAGCCTGTTAGCTGTAGGTTCATTCACCTCAGTCCATCTACAAACACAGCCTGTTAGCTGTAGGTTCATTCACCTCAGTCTATCTACAAGCACAGCCTGTTAGCTGTAGGTTCATTCACCTCAGTCCATCTACAAACACAGCCTGTTAGCTGTAGGTTCATTCACCTCAGTCCATCTACAAACACAGCCTGTTAGCTGTAGGTTCATTCACCTCAGTCCATCTACAAACACACGGCCTGTTAGCTGTAGGTTCATTCACCTCAGTCCATCTACAAACACAGCCTGTTAGCTGTAGGTTCATTCACCTCAGTCCATCTACAAACACAGCCTGTTAGCTGTAGGTTCATTCACCTCAGTCCATCTACAAACACAGCCTGTTAGCTGTAGGTTCATTCACCTCAGTCCATCTACAAACACAGCCTGTTAGCTATACAATCTACCTACCTCAGTCCATCTACAAACACACAGCCTGTTAGCTATACAATCTACCTACCTCAGTCCATCTACAAACACAGCCTGTTAGCTATACAATCTACCTACCTCAGTCCATCTACAAACACACGGCCTGTTAGCTATACAATCTACCTACCTCAGTCCATCTACAAACACACAGCCTGTTAGCTATACAATCTACCTACCTCAGTCCATCTACAAACACAGCCTGTTAGCTGGTTTATTATTATCTGATGTGGTAAAGGTCCCAGATGCAGTGGTTGTATTTTAATGTAGGTCTATAGGGAGGATAGGTCCTGTGGAGATGTTCATATTGTAACATACAGTGGTTGTATTGTAATGTAGGTCTGTAGGGAGGATAGGTCCTGTGGAGATGTTCATATTGTAACATACAGTAGTTGTATTGTAATGTGGGTATATAGGGAAGATAGGTCCTGTTGAGATGTTCATATTGTAACATACAGTGGTTGTATTGCATTGTAGGTCTAAAGGGAGGATAGGTCCTATTGAGATGTTCATATTGTAACATACAGTGATTGTATTGTAATGTAGGTCTATAGGGAAGATAGGTCCTGTGGAGATGTTCATATTGTAACATACAGTGGTTGTATTGTAATGTAGGTCTATAGGGAAGATGGGTCCTGTGGAGATGTTCATATTGAAACATACAGTGATTGTATTGTAATGCAGGTCTATAGGGAAGATAGGTCCTGTTGAGATGTTCATATTGTAACATACAGTGATTGTATTGTAATTTAGGTCTATAGGGAAGATGGGTCCTGTTGAGATGTTCATGATGAAATATATCTTATGTTTTTTCTTATCTTGTTTGATGAGATTAGTGCAGATTCTCCCAGGGGCCCCGACTTCAAGTTTGGGAACCACTCTACTAACCTCTCGGTCTCCTCTGCTTTCTCCTACATCACTTTCTGTCTAAGCCTCACCACTGAGCACCACATCACTGTCTGTCTCAGTAACTTTTTGTAAAGTCAGTGGTGGAAAGAACTTAAGTAGTACTTAAATACTTAAGTATTTTTTATACTTAAAAATATATATATCTGTCACGACTTCCGCCGAAGTCGGTCCCTCTTCTTGTTCGGGCGGCGTTCGGCGGTCACCGTCACCGGCCTTCTAACCATCTCTGATCCACTTTTCATTTTTCATTTGTTTTGTCTTTGTTTTACACACCTGGTTTCAATTCCCCATTTACATGTTCATTATTTAACCCTCTGTTTTCCCCATGGTTTTTGTGCGTGATTGTTTTATTGTAAGTTCGGTCCAATGTTTGTGGGCTTGTTGTTACTTCATGTATTTGGAAATTTTGAGTAAAGTTCTTTGTGTTACTCATCTCTGTTGTCCTGCACCTGACTCCTCTGCACCAGCTACACCCAGAGCCTTACAGTATCTGTAATTTTTGACAACTTTTACCTCACTACATTCCTAAAGAAAATTATGTACTTTTTACTCCATACATTTTCCCTAACAACTTTAAGCACTTGTTACATTTTGAATGATTAGCATTTCAGGGAAACGGTCCAATTCACACACTTATCAAGATAACATCCCTGGTCATCCCTACTGCCTCTGATCTGGAGGACTCACTAAACAGAGAACATCCCTGGTCATCCCTACTGCCTCTGATCTGGAGGACTCACTAAACAGAGAACATCCCTGGTCATCCCTACTGCCTCTGATCTGGAGGACTCACTAAACAGAGAATAATCCCTGGTCGTCCCTACTGCCTCTGATCTGGAGGACTCACTAAACGCATTTAGTTTGTAAATTATGTCTGAGTGTTGGAGTGGCTGTCCGTATATTTATAATAATGATGCTATCTAGTTTGCTTAATATAAATCATTTGAAAGAATCATACTTTGACTTTTGATCCTAAACTTCTTATGGCTCCAGGGGCTTGGATGAAAGGTGCACAGAGGTGCCCATATTCAATGGCCTGTTCCTCAGTCATAGTTGCTAATATTTGAATATTATTATTAGTATTAGATAGAAAACACTCTAAAGTTTCTAAAACTGTTTGAATTATGTCTGTGAGTTTAACAGAACTCATATAGCTTGCAAAAACCTGAGAAATTCCACTTCCTGTATTTCTTCTATTTCTGGGGGTGGCAGATTTTCAACCAAGCTCTCATTGAAATTACAGCGAGATATGGATGAGTTTTCACTTCCTACACCTTCCACTAGATGTCAATAGTCAATAGAACTTTGTCTGATGACTCTAATGTGAAGGGGGGTCGAATGACACAGGAAATGGTCACCACTCGTTTGACATGTTTCTACTGACTGTTACATAACTTTTGAACATTTCGTCACGTTATAGTGGACGCGCTTTGTGACTTTGGAATTGTTTACCAAACGCGCTAACCAAAGTAGCTAATTAGACATAAATAACGGCCATTTTCGAACAAATCAAGCATTTCTTGTGGACCTGGGATTCCTTGGACTGCATTCTGATGAAGTTCATCAAAAGTAAGGCTAATTTGGCTTCTGTTCTGAGCGCCGTCTCAGATTATTGCATGTGTTGCTTTTTCTGTAAACTTTTTTTGAAATCTGACACAGCGGTTGCATTAATAATAAGGAGAGGTATATCTATAGGTATATCTATAATTCAATGTATTATCATCTACATTTATGATGAGTATTTCTGTTGAAACGATGTGGCTATGCAAAATCACTTGATGTTTTTGGAACTAGTGAATCTAATAAGCCAATGTAAACTCTGATTTTTTATATATTAATATGAACTTTATCAAACCAAACATGCATGTATTGTGTAACATGAAGTCCTATGAGTGTCATCTGATGAAGATCATCAAAGGTTAGTGATTCATTTGATCTTTATTTCTGCTTTTTGTGACTGCTATATTTCGCTGGAAAATGGCTGGGCTTATTGTGGTTTGGTGGAGACCTAACATAATAGTTTGAAGTGCTTTCACTGAAAAGCCTATTTGAAATCGGACACTTTGGTGGGGATTAACAACAAGATTACCTTTAAAATGATATAAAAGACATGTATGTTTTAGGAATTGTAATTATGAGACTTCTGTGGTTTGAACTTGGCGCCCTCTATTTTCACTGGTAGTTGTCATATCGATCCCGGTATTGGGATTGCTGCCATAACAAGTTAAGTATATTTTAGAAATTACATTTACTTTTGATACTTAAGTACATTTAAAACTAAATAGTTTTATTTAAGTAGTATTTTACTTGAGTCATTTTCTATGAAGGTATCTTTACTTTGTATGACAATTGGGAACTTTTTCCAACCACCAAAGTTATTATGAGAACTTTTGAGTAACGTATGTGTTTTTGCTCCTGCTGAGGTAGACTCCGTTTAACGTCATCTTCATCCTTCATCCTTCTAGCTGGCTCAGTAATACCAGCCAGAGCCCTTCAACGTTGCTGCACTAGAAGTCTCTGCCGGCAGCCACCTGACTGACTGACACGTCTAAAAGGAGACTATTTACCAGTTGTGCATCTCCCTCCGAGAGTCACTTTTTGTTTGTTTGGGGGATGTCTGGAGACACGGCATGAGCAGTGGGGCGGTTTTAAAATGGTCTTTTGTCTGGTATTACACACACACACACACACACACACACACACACACACACACACACACACACACACACACACACACACACACACACACACACACACACACACACACACACACATACACACACACACACACAGAGGAAGACAGACTAACACACATACTGTCCTCTACATTACTCACATCCTTCTGTAGCACGGTAGCCTTCACGTCTTCCTCAGCAGGCTTGGAGTGGGAGGAAGACATATTGGAGGTTGGGTCGGGGGCGGGGCCTCCATTAAACATGTCCTTCCTCTTCCTCACACTGCCCTCGTCCATGTCACCCTGCTCACACACACACACACAAAGATGCACACAAACATGCACACACACACACACACACACACACACACAAACACGTAAGAGGACAACGCCAAGTTCAAACCACAGAAGTCTCATAATTACAATTCTCTTCCTGGTCTCGTCAATTCACCGTCATTCAAAGACTCAATCATGGACACATAATGACAGTTAATGGCTGCTTCGCATGATGTATTGTTGTGTCTACCTTCCTGCCCTTTGTGCTGTAGTCTGTGCCCAGTGTTTGTACCATGTTTTGTGCTGCTACCATGTTGTGTTGCTGCCATGCTGTGTTGTTACCATGTTGTGTTGCTGCCATGCTGTGTTGTTACCATGTTGTGTTGCTGCCATGCTGTGTTGTTACCATGTTGTGTTGCTGCCATGCTGTGTTGCTGCCATGCTGTGTTGCTGCCATGCTGTGTTGCTGCCATGCTGTGTTGTTACCATGTTGTGTTGCTGCCATGCTGTGTTGCTGCCATGTTGTGTTGCTGCCATGCTGTGTTGCTGCCTGCTGTGTTGCTGCCATGCTGTGTTGCTTAGGTCTCTCTTCATGTCGTGTTGTGTTGCTGCCATGCTGTGTTGTTACCATGCTGTGTTGCTTAGGTCTCTCTTTACGTCGTGTTGTGTTGCTGCCATGCTGTGTTGTTACCATGCTGTGTTGCTGCCATGCTGTGTTGTTACCATGCTGTGTTGCTGCCATGCTGTGTTGCTTAGGTCTCTCTTTATGTCGTGTTGTGTTGCTGCCATGCTGTGTTGTTACCATGCTGTGTTGCTGCCATGCTGTGTTGCTGCCATGCTGTGTTGCTGCCATGCTGTGTTGCTGCCATGCTGTGTTGTTACCATGCTGTGTTGCTGCCATGCTGTGTTGTTACCATGCTGTGTTGTTACCATGCTGTGTTGCTTAGGTCTTTATGTACTGTGATGTACAGTACCAGTCAAAAGTTTGGACACACCAACAACTTATTCATTTTATTTTTACTATATTCTACATTGTAGAATAATAGTGAAGACATCAAAACTATGAAATAACACGTATGGAATCAGGTAGTAACCAAAAAAGTGTTAAACAAATCAAAATATATTTTATATTTGAGATTCTTCAAAATAGCCACCCTTTGCCTTTATAGCTACTCTCTTGGCATTCTCTATTTATAAAGCTTTTCAGACTGTCTTGAATGAGTTCCCACATATGCTGAGCTCTTATTGGCTGCTTTTCCTTCACTCTTCGGTCCAACTCATCCCAAACCATCTCAATTGGGTTGAGGTCAGGTGATTGTGGAGGCCAGGTCATCTGATGCAGCAATCCATCACTCTCCTTCTTGGTCAAATAGCCCTTACACAGCCTGGAGGTGTGTTGGGTCATTGTGCTGTTGAAAAACACCACTAAGCGCAAAACAGATGGGATGGCATTTCACTGCAGAATGCTGTGGTAGCCATGCTGGTTAAGTGTGCCTTGAATTCTAAATAAATCACTGACAGCGTCACCAGCAAAGCACCGCCACACCATCACACCACCTCCTCCATGCTTCACGGTGGGAACCACACATGCGGAGATCATCCGTTCACCTACTCTGCGTCTCAGAAAGACATGGCGGTGGGAACCAAACATTTCAAATTTGGACTCATCAGACCTAAGGACAGATTTTCACCAATCTAATGTTCATTGCTCGTGTTTCTTGACCCAAGCAAGTCTCTTCTTTTTATTGGTGTCCTTTAGAAGTGGTTTCTTTGTAGCAATTCAACCACGAAGGCCTGATTCACCCAGTCTCCTCTGAACTCTAATGAACTTATCCTCTGCAGCAGAGGTAACTCTGGGTCTTCCTTTCCTGTGGCGGTCCTCATGAGAGCCAGTTTCATCATAGCGCTTGATGGTTTTCGCGACTGCACTTGAAGAAACATAAAGAGTTATTGAAATGTTTCGTATTGACTGACCTTCGTGTCTTAAAGTAATGATGGACTGTTGTTTCTCTTTGCTTATTTGAGCTGTTCTTGACATAATATGGACTTGGTCTTTTAGCAAATAGGGCTAACTTCTGTATACCCCCCCTACCTTGTCACAACACAACTGATTGGCTCCTACACATTAATAAGGAAAGAAATTCCACAAATTAACTTTTAACAAGGCACACCTGTTAATTGAAATGCATTCCTGGTGACTACCTCATGAAGCTGGTTGAGAGGATCAGGATGTCACCCTACTACCTGTCCTGGTAACTGTAGCCACAACTGAGGGTCTGTATCCCAGCAAGCACCCTATACCCTATAGGCCCTGGTCTAAAGACTGAGGGTCTGTATCCCAGCAAGCACCCTATTCCCTATAGGCCCTGGTCTAAAGACTGAGGGTCTGTATCTCAGCAAGCACCCTATACCCTATAGGCCCTGGTCTAAAGACTGAGGGTCTGTATCCCAGCAAGCACCCTATTCCCTATGGGCCCTGGTCTAAAGACTGAGGGTTTGTATCCCAGCAAGCACCCTATTCCCTATAGGCCCTGGTCTAAAGACTGAGGGTCTGTATCCCAGCAAGCACCCTATGCCCTATAGGCCCTGGTCTAAAGACTGAGGGTCTGTATCCTAAAAGACACCCTATTCCCTATAGGCCCTGGTCTAAAGACTGAGGGTCTGTTTCCCAGCAAGCACCCTATTCCCTATAGACCCTGGTCTAAAGACTGAGGGTCTGTATCCCAGAAAGCACCCTATTCCCTATAGGCCCTGGTCTAAAGACTGAGGGTCTGTATCCTAAAAGACACCCTATTCCCTATAGGCCCTGGTCTAAAGACTGAGGATCTGTATCCCAGCAAGCACCCTATACCCTATAGACCCTGGTCTAAAGACTGAGGGTCTGTATCCTAAAAGACACCCTATACCCTATGGGCCCTGGTCAAAGTAGTGGACTATATATGGAATATGAAGCCATTTGACAGTGACTGTGTGTACCAACACTGTTCAGACTCATTAAGTCATCCTGTTGCAGTGTTTTAGTATATTGATGATGTGGCTGTGCGTTAGCAACAGGCGGGCTGGCGCCAGGGGCAGTAAACACACAGACTGCATACTAAATAGAACCCTATTCACTACACAGTGCACTATTTTTGACCAGGGCCCTATGGAACCAGGTCAACAGTAGTGCACTACGTAGGGAATAGGGTGCTATTCTGCCACAGTAAATACAGTACTGAGAGGGCGTCAATGAGTCACTAGTCCTTTTGTCTGTCTGTATGTCCGTCTGTCTCTCAACAGATTAATGATAAATCAAATGGGATGTGAAGATTTACAGATAAAGGTTGTTCCTGGATGTTTCAGATACCAGTTCATCTGTCAGCGGGTGTCCAAACCGATCCACATGAAGCGTTGTTCAGAAACAACGATTCCAAAGCTACGAATCCCTTTGACTCGTATGGTTTTATTCCTAAAATACCTGTTATCTGTTGTGACTGAACCGATGTGGCCTGTCCTTCAGTAGCCAATCAAACTGTTATGTACCTGCATATGACTGTCCGATAACAGCTGTGTGAACAGTGTGGGAGACAGCTGTTCTAGCCAATGAGAGGCAGCGGGTAGACCTATCCCCATTCTAATAGGCTACGGGTGGCACCTTCAACATTCAGATGCTTGTTAATTAAATTGCTTTCCCAATGTCACATTTTTGTCTTCATTAGTTGAGTGACAACCGATGAAAACTTGGTTGTCCATCGTTACCAAACGCTAATGGTGATCCCCCCCCACACACACGGACCACTCAGTTAGAGAAGTGATCTCAGACAGGCCCAGCTCAGAGAGGCCAGGCTCAGGAAGGTCCAGCTCAGAGAGGTCCAGCTCAGAGAGGTCCAGCTCAGAGAGGCCCAGCTCACAGAGGCCCAGTTCAGAGAGGTCCAGCTCAGAGAGGTCCAGCTCAGAGAGGTCCAGCTCAGAGAGGCCCAGCTCACAGAGGCCCAGCTCAGAGAGGCCCAGCTCAGAGAGGCCCAGCTCAGAGAGGCCCAGCTCAGAGAGGTCCAGCTCAGAGAGGCCCAGTTCAGAGAGGCCCAGCTCAGAGAGGCCCAGCTCAGAGAGGCCCAGCTCAGAGAGGCCCAGCTCTTGAGCTCCCATCAGCAGCAGATATTCATGTTAAATGGAAAATGTCTGTACATGCAAACAAAGATGTTGTTCATCGTATCGAATCTAACTGAATCACATTGATTTGTGTATAAAATTGCCTTGAGAGGGAAAGATGCACATTCATATTAAACCACATAACACTCAAATCACATAAGTCCGGTTCTGATGAGGTATGCTCTGGTAAACAGCTCACAGGCTGGATCCCAAATGGCTCCCTATTCTCGATATAGGGCACTACTGTTGACCAGAGCCAAATGGCACCCTATATAGGGAACTACTGTTGACCATAGCCAAATAGCTCCCTATTCCCAATCTCTATAGACAAACATTGGCAGTAGAATGGCCAGAACTGAAAAGCTCAGTGACATTCAACGTGGCACCATCACAGGAGCCACCTTTCCAACAAGTCAGTTCGTGAAAGTGAAATGGTTGGAGACTCCAAAAACCACTCAAGCGTTCTTCTCTTTTGCTCTATGCATCCAGGTGAGTGGGGCTTGGTCACTGATGAGGGTGAAGTGGTGCCCTAGCAGGTAGTATTTCACGCTTTCTAGAGGCCACTTTACTGCCAGAGCCTCTTTCTCAACGACTGAGTAGTTGGTCTCCCGTGGTTCCAGCTTCCTGCTTAAAAACAGGATGGGGTGTTCCACCCCTTCTACCTCTTGGTAGAGCACGGCTCCCAAGCCGACCTCTGAGGCATCCGTCTGAACAACTCTCTCTCTCTCAAAGTCTGGTATCACCAGCACTGGATTACAGCAGAGAGCCTCCTGTAATGTCTGGTACCACCAACACTGGATTATAGCAGAGAGCCTCCTGTAATGTCCTAAATCCTTTGGTGGCCCTTTCATCCCATTTGACCATGTTTTGGCCCTCTGGCTCTAGTCATGTCAGTGAGTAGGGTGGCCACTGTGGCATAACTTGGGACGAACTTCCGGTAGTAATCGGTCAACCCTAGGAAGGCTCGATCCTGCTTCTTGTTTTCTGGTCTCGGCCCATCCTCTAATTGCCTCCACCATCTTCAGTTGGGATTTGATCTTCCCACGGTGTATCCCAGATACTCGGTTTCCTCTAACCCCACGTAACATTTGGCAGGGTTTGCTGTGAGCTCTGCCTTTCTAAGGGCGTCTAGCGCTGCCTGTACCTGGGGTAAGTGAGATTCCCAATCTGGGCTGTAGATCTCCACGTCATCTGAATAGGTTGCAGCGTAAGCTCTGTGCGGGTTTCAGGACTTGGTCCATTAGCCATTGAAAGGTGGGCCCCTGCGTAAGCCAAATGGCTTGACGGTGTATTGAAACAAACCGTCAGGGGTTGCAAAGGCTGTTTTTTCTTCGGCTCTGGGGGTCAAAGGAATTTGCCAGTAACCTTTGGCTAGGTCCAGGGTCGTAATGTACAGAGCGTTACCAGTTTTCTCCAGCAGTCCATCTACTCGGGGCATTGGGTAGGCATCACACTTGGAGATTTAATTTACCTTCTGAAAACAATTTCAAAACCGCCAAGACCCATCATGCTTGGAGACCATCACAATTGGGCTAGACCCTATGTGACTCTTCAACCACTCCATCTGTCAACATTTTTCTCTGCTCTAATCGCAGCTCGTCGAGCCTTGGGAACCCGATACGGCCTAGTGCTTAATTTTCTCCCTGGTAGGGAAACAATATCATGAGCCGTAACCTCAGTTCGGCCTGGTATCCATGAAAACACATCTCTGTTTTTATGAACCAGGGTCTTTACTTCCTGTGCTGGGGACAGAGAGGTGAAACATGCACTTTTGGCTGCCTCCTGAGTGGGTATGGGGTACGTGACAATGTGTTTCTCTCTCTCGCCATGCTTTTAACTGGTTAATTTGATAGATTTGTTCCGGGGGCCGACAACTTGGCTGTCGGATCCGATAATTAACTTCTTGGCGCACCCATCCCGTTAGCGGGATCATTTTTGTCAACATCCGCTGAATTGCAGAGCGCCAAATTCAAATTAAATTACTGAAAATATTTAATTTTGATGAAATCACAAGTGTAAAACTCAGCTTAACTTGTTGTTAATCCACCTGCCGTATCAGATTTAAAAAAAGCTTTACAGCAAAAGCTATCCAAGCGTTTATGTTAGGACATCTCTCTCAGCAGACAAAACATTACAAACAGCTGGCAGCAAAGTAGATTGGTCACGAAAGTCAGAAAAACAATCAAATGAATCGCTTACCTTTGATGATCTTCGGATGTTTGCACTCACGAGACTCCCAGTTACACAATAAATGTTCCTTTTGTTTGATAAATATTGTTTTTATATCCAAAAACCTCCATTTGGTTGGCACATTTTGTTCAGAAATCCACAGGCTCGTGCAGGTCATGACGGGCAGACGAAATTTCCAAATAGTATCTGTAAAGTTCGTAGAAACATGTCAAACGTTTTTTTATAATAAATCCTCAGGTTGTTTTTACAATAAATAATCGATAATATTTCAACCGGACCGTAGCTTTTTCAATAGGAGAGAGAGAGAAAATGTCTGCTCCAAGCTGTTGCGCATACAAAACTCTGCTGGCACCCAGCCATCCACTGACGCGATGTGATCCATTTGCAAATAAATTCATAAAAAATCCTACAATGTGATTTTCTGGATTTTTTTTCCTCATTTGGTCTGTCATAGTTGAAGTGTACCTATGATGAAAATTACAGGTCTCTCTCATCTTTTTAAGTGGGAGAACTTGCACAATTGGTGGCTGACTAAATACTTTTTTTGCCCCACTGTACCAGCTCATAGGGTGAAAACCCCCAGCGAGGCTTGGGGAACCTTGGAGGTTTTCCCACTCTTTTTTTCCCACTCTTATAACTTCCTTAGCCCATCCGTCTGCGGATGGTAAACCGGTGTCCTCAGCTGTTTCACCTGCCACATCTTACAAAGGTCTGCCATAAGGCTGGACATAAAGGGGGTCCCCTGGTCAGTAAGGATCTCATTTGGAATCCCTAAACTGGTGAACAAGAGCACTAATTCCATAGCGATATTTTTGGAAGAATGGCTTCTGGGTAGCGAGTGGCATAATTTAGGATGACCAGAATGCATTGGTGCTCTCTAGCGGATTTGGGTAGCGAGCCCACTATACTTCCGGCTTGGTCAGGAGTGTTGGACTTCTCAAATATGCTGTTCTTTTGGCCTAACCTCGCAAAGTTAGGAAAGTATCTACCCAGTATTATATCAAACGGCATCTTCTGGACCACACCGATCTCATAATCCAGCAGCTCGTCCTCCGTTTGTATGCTCACTAAGGCTTTGGGGTATCCTGAATTTCAACTCCAGATCGAAATACTATTTTTGAGCGTCCCCTACCAGGTATGGTGCAAGAAGTCCTGCCCATTCTTCTTTCGGTCACTTCTCTCGCGCGCTCTGCCGTCCTTTCGAAGGTGGTGATGCTTCCACATATTCCTTCTTGGTCATTTTTTGAAGAAAATGATTGACCCGCCTCTGGGTATTTGCAGCTCGAAACTGAGCCCCCCTTTGGGCCTTCTCTTAACTCCTGGGTGTTTCTCTCTTGCTCTTCTCTGAGCAGCTGGTTGGTGCAGTGCTGGACCTGTAATGTGTCCTAAAGCATTCACATTGCAATCCTGATGAGCTATTTGTTGAGCTCTAGTTGCCTCGTTGGGCTGCCGTTGCTTGTAACAGTGCCTGTATGGCTCCCTCCATACTCATTTTCCCTGAGCAAACTGTACAAAACAAACAAAGCCACAACAAATAAAACCTGACTCCTCTTTGGAGTGCTAACAGAATACTTTCAAAAATATATTTTTTCCTCTACCTAACCAGCAGTTAGTCACTATAACCACTTCAGGCCACACTGTGCCCGCATTCTCCACCACGTGTAACAAACCTCTTCAAGGTTAGGAGAGTTTGTCACAAATGAAGTGGGAGACTGTCACCAAAATCACCCCATAATGAAAGTTATTTCGAACAGGATGATACCCACCTCCTGTATAGAAATGATACCTACCTCCTGTGTAGAAATGATACCCACCTCCTGTGTAGAAATTATACCCACCTCCTGTATAGAAATGATACCCACCTCCTGTGTAGAAATGATACCCACCTCCTGTATAGAAATGATACCCACCTCCTGTATAGAAATTATACCTACCTCCTGTGTAGAAATGATACCCACCTCCTGTGTAGAAATTATACCGACCTTCTGTGTAGAAATGATTCCCACCTCCTGTATAGAAATGATACCCACCTCCTGTGTAGAAATTACTCCCACCTCCTGTGTAGAAATGATACCCACCTCCTGTATAGAAATGATACCCACCTCCTGTGTAGAAATGATACTCACCTCCTGTATAGAAATGATACCTACCTCCTGTGTAGAAATGATACCCACCTCCTGTGTAGAAATGATACCCACCTCCTGTGTAGAAATGATACTCACCTCCTGTGTAGAAATGATTCCCACCTCCTGTGTAGAAACGCTTGTAGTTGTGTTTGATGCAGGAACCCAGGGATGTCTTCAGATATCTCTCTGGAAGCTGAAACAAAGATGCACATATATGAAATATACACACACACACACACACACACACACACACACACACACACACACACACACACACACACACACACACACACACACACACACACACACACACACACACACACACACACACACACACTAACACACAAACACACACACACACACACACACACACACACACACACACACACACACACACACACACACACACACACACACACACACACACACACACACACACACACACACACACACACACACACACACACACACACACACACACACACACACACACACACACACACACACACACACACACACACACACACACACACACACACACACACACACACACACACACACACACACACACACACACACACACAGTACCACACACACACACACACACACACACACACACACACACACACACACACACACACACAAACACACACACACACACACACACACACACACACACACACAGTAGTGGGAAATCAATTGTCATATGTTCGTAAAAGTAAAGATCCCTTAATAGAAAATGTCTCAAATAATAGTGAAAGTCAGACAGTATAATACTACTTGAGTAAAAGTCTAAAAGTATTCGGTTTCTGAAGTATCAAAAGTAAATGAAGTTGAGAAAATAACTATATTAATTTTATTAAGCAAAGCAGATGTGTTTTTTTAAATTTACAGATAGACATGGTCACACTCAAACACTCCAACAGTCCAACAGAGGCAGTAGGGGTGACCAGGGATGTTCTCTGTTTAGTGAGTCCTCCAGATCAGAGGCAGTAGGGATGACCAGGGATGTTCTCTGTTTAGTGAGTCCTCCAGATCAGAGGCAGTAGGGATGACCAGGGATGTTCTCTGTTTAGTGAGTCCTCCAGATCAGAGGCAGTAGGGATGACCAGGGATGTTCTCTGTTTAGTGAGTCCTCCAGATCAGAGGCAGTAGGGATGACCAGGGATGTTCTCTGTTTAGTGAGTCCTCCAGATCAGAGGCAGTAGGGATGACCAGGGATGTTCTCTGTTTAGTGAGTCCTCCAGATCAGAGGCAGTAGATTACCAGGGATGTTCTCTGTTTAGTGAGTCCTCCAGATCAGAGGCAGTAGGGATGACCAGGGATGTTCTCTGTTCAGTGAGTCCTCCAGATCAGAGGCAGTAGGGATGACCAGGGATGTTCTCTGTTTAGTGAGTCCTCCAGATCAGAGGCAGTAGGGATGACCAGGGATGTTCTCTGTTTAGTGAGTCCTCCAGATCAGAGGCATTAGGGATGACCTGGGATGTTCTCTGTTTAGTGAGTCCTCCAGATCAGAGGCAGTAGGGATGACCAGGGATGTTCTCTGTTTAGTGAGTCCTCCAGATCAGAGGCAGTAGGGATGACCAGGGATGTTCTCTGTTTAGTGAGTCCTCCAGATCAGAGGCAGCAGGGATGACCAGGGATGTTCTCTGTTTAGTGAGTCCTCCAGATCAGAGGCAGCAGAGATGACCAGGGATGTTCTCTGTTTAGTGAGTCCTCCAGATCAGAGGCAGTAGGGATGACCAGGGATGTTCTCTGTTTAGTGAGTCCTCCAGATCATATGCTGTAGGAAGGAGCTCTCCAAACAGGTCGGGGGCAAAGTTGTAGAGAAGTACAGATCAGGGTTGGGTTGTAAAAAAATATCCTAAACTTTGAACATCCTACAGAGCACCTTTAAATCCATTATTAAAAAATTGAAAGAATATGGCACCACATCAAACCTGCCAAGAGAGGGCCGTCCACCAAAACTCACAGACCAGGCAAGGAGGGCATTAATCAGAGAGGCAATAAAGAGACCAAAGATAACCCTGAAGTAGCTGCAAAGCTCCACAGCGAAGATTGGAGTATCTGTCCATAGGACCACTTTAAGCTGTACGCTCCACAGAGATGGGCTTTTATAAATTTATTATTTTATTTCACCTTTATTTAACCAGGTAGGCCAGTGTCACATTCGTCGTAATGATTAGACCAAGGCACATTCTCTTTTAATGAATGAACACCGAACAAACCAACAAAAATAACAAACGAAATGGCTACCTAAATGTGATGCACAATCAGAGATAACGATAAACAGCTGTCTATGATTGGGAACCATATCAGGCCTAAATAGACAAAAATCCCTAAACATACAAAAACTAGAGTTATTATTTTACCTTTATTCAACTAGGCAAGTTAAGAACAAATTCTTATTTTCAATGATGGCCTAGAAACAGTGGGTTAACTACCTGTTCAGGGGCAGAACGACAGATTTGTACTTGTAAGCTTGGGGAATTGAACTTGCAGCCTTTCGGTTACTAGTCCAACACGCTAACCACTAGGCTACCCTGCCGCCCCAGAGTACCCACCCTAGTCACACCCTGACCTAACCAAAATATATAGAAAAACAGAGGTATCTAAGGTCAGGGTGTGACAGCCAGTTGAGAACAAGTTCTCATTTACAACTGCGACCTGACCAAGATAAAGCAAAGCAGTGTGACATTAACAACACAGAGTTACACATGCAATTAACAAAAGTAGTCAATAACACAATAGAAACATCTATGTACAGTGTGTGCAAATGAAATAAGATTAGGGAGGTAAAGGCAATAAATAGGCCATAGTGGCGAAATAATTACAATTGAGCAATTAAACACTGGAGTGATAGATGTGCAGAAGATTAATGTACAAGTAGAGATACTGGGGTGCAAAGGAGCAAAAATAAATAATTAACAATATGGGGATGAGGTGGTTGGGTGGGCAATTTACAGATGGGCTATGTACAGCTGCAGTGATTGGTAAGCTGCTCTGACAGCTGATGCATAAAGTTAGTGAGGGAGATATAAGACTCCAGTGAGTTTTGCAAGTCATTGGCAGCAGAGAACTGGAAGGAAAGGCGGCCAAATTAGGATTTTGCTTTGGGGATGACAAGCATTACAAGCATTTCATAAGTGTCAAGGGCTTTTATTGACAATTACATGAAGTTGATGCAAAGAGTCAATATCTGCAGTGTTGACCCTTCTTTTTCAAGAACTCTGCAATCCGTCCTGGCATGCTGTCAATTAACCTTTGGTTCACTGATGGCAGCCCATTCTTGCATAATCAATGCTTAGAGTTTGTCAGAATTTGTTTGTTTTTGTTTGTCCACCCGCCTCTTGAGGATTGACCACAAGTTCTCAATGGGATTAAGGTCTGGGGAGTTTCCTGGCCATGGACCCAAAATATCAATGTTTTGTTCCCCGAGCCACTTAGTCATCACTTTTGCCTTATGGCAAGGTGCTCCATCATGCTGGAAAAGGCATGGTTAGTTACCAAACTGTTCCTGGATGGTTGAGAGATGTTGCTCTCGGAGGACGTTTTGGTACCATTCTTTATTCATGGCTGTATTCTTAGGCAACCCCACACATGAATGTTCTCAGGATGCTTTACCGTTGGCATGACACAGGACTGATGGTAGCGCTCACCTTGTTTTCTTCTGACAAGCTTTTTCCAGATGCCCCAAACAGTCGGAAAGGAGATTCATCAGAGAAAATGACTTTACCCCAGTCCTCAACAGTCCAGTCCCTGTACTTTTTGCAGAATATCAGTCTGTCCCTGATGTTTTTCCTGGAGAGAAGTGGCTTCTTTGCTGCCCTTGCTGACACCAGGCCATCCTCCAAAAGTCTTCACTTCACTGTGCGTGCAGATGCACTCACACCTGCCTGCTGCCATTCCTGAGCAAGCTCTGTACTGGTGGTGTCACAATCCTGCAGCTGAATCAACTTTAGGAGACGGTCCTGGCGCTTGCTGGACTTTCTTTGAAGCCCTGAAGCCTTCTTCACAACAATTGAACTGCTCTCCTTGAAGTTCTTGATGATCCAATAAATGGTTGATTTAGGTGCAATCTTACTGGCAGCAATATCCTTGCCTGTGAAGCCCTTTTTGTGCAATTCAATGATGACGGCACGTGTTTCCTTGCAGATAACCATGGTTGACAGAGGAAGTACAATGATTCCCAGCACCACCCTCCTTTTGAAGCTTCCAGTCTGTTATTTGAACTCAATCAGCATGACAGAGTGATCTCCAGCCTTGTCAACACTCACACCTGTGTTAACGAGAGAATCACTGACATGATGTCAGCTGGTCCTTTCGTGGCAGGGCTGAAATGCAGTCAAAATGTTTTTGGGGCGATTCAGTTCACTTGCATGGCAAAGAGGGACTTTGCCATTAATTGCAATTCATCTGATCACTCTTCATAACATTCTGGAGCATATGCAAATTGCCATCATACAAACTGAGGCAGCAGACTTTGTGAAAATTAATATTTGTGTCAATGTCAATACTTTTGGCCACGACTGTAAATGACCAGGAACCAGTGGGTTTGGCGACGAATATGAATCGAGGGCCAGTCAATGAGAGCATGCAGGTCTCAGTGGTGGGTAGTATATGGGGATTTGGTGACATTTTTATTTTTTATTTTTATTTCACCTTTATTTAACCAGGTAGGCTAGTTGAGAACAAGTTCTCATTTGCAACTGCGACCTGGCCAAGATAAAGCATAGCAGTGTGAGCATACAACAAAGAGTTACACATGGAGTAAACAACAGATGGCACGGTGATAGACTACATCCGAATTATGTTGTCTGCATAGAGGTGGATCAGAGAATCACCAGCAGCAAGAGCAACATCATTAATGTATACAGAGAAAAGAGTCGGCTTGAGAACTGAACCCTGTGGTACCCCCATAGAGTCTGCCAGAGGTCCAGACAACAGGCCATCCGATTTGACACACTGAACTCTATCTGAGAAGTAGTTGGTGAACCAGGTGAGGCAGTCATTTGAGAAACCAAGGCTGTCGAGTCTGCCGATAAGAATGTGGTGATTGACAGAGTTGAATGCCTTGGCAGGTCGATGAAGATGGCGGCACTGTATTGTCTTTTATCAATGGCGGTTATGAAATCATTTAGGACCTTGAGTGTGGCTGAGGTGCACCCATGACCAGCTCAGAAAACAGATTGCATAGCAGAGAAGGTACGGTGGGATTCGAAATGGTCGGTGATCTGTTTGTTAACTTGGCTTTCGAAGACATTAGAAAGGCAGGGCAGGATTGATATAGGTCTGTATCAGCTTGGGTCAAGAGTGTCTCCCCCTTTGAAGAGGGGATGACCGCGGCAGCATTCCAATCTTTAGGGATGTTAGACAATATGAAACAGAGGTTGAACAGGCTAGTAATAGGGGTTGCAACAATTGCGGGGAATCATTTTAGAAAGAGAGGGTCCAGATTGTCTAGCCCGGCTGATTTGTAGGGGTCCAGATTTTGCAGCTCTTTCAGAACATCAGCTGGATTTGGCTGAAGGAGAAATGGGGAGGCTTGGGCAAGTTGCTGTGGGGGTACAGAGCTGTTGACCGAGGTAGGGGTAGCCAGGTGGAAAGCATGGCCAACCGTAGAGAAATGCTTATTGAAATTCTCGATTATCATAGATTTATCGGTGGTGACAGTGTTTCCTAGCCTCAGTGCAGCGGGCAGATGGGAGGAGGTGCTCTTATTCTCCATGGACTTTACAGTGTCCCATAACTTTTTGGAGTTTATGCTGCAGGATGCAAATTTCTGTTTGAAAAAGCTAGCTTTTGCTTTCCGTACTGCCTGTTTCTATTGCTTCCTGACTTCCCTGAAAAGTTGCATATCTCGGGGGCTATTCGATGCTAATGCAGTACGCCACAGGATGTTTTTGTGCTGGTCAAGGGTAGTCAAGTCTGGAGTGAACAAAGGGCTATATCTGTTCTTAGTCCTACATTTTTTGAATGGGGCATGTGTTTTTAAGATGGTGAGCAAGGCAGTTTTAAAGAATAACCAGGCATCCTCTACTGATGGAATGAGGTCAATATCCTTCCAGGATACCTGAGCCAGGTTGATTAGAAAGGCCTGCTCACTGAAGTGTTTTAAGGAGAATTTGACAGTGATGAGGGGTGCTCGTTTGTCCGCGGACCCATTACGGACGCAGGCAATGAGGCTGTGATCGCTGAGTCCCTGGTTGAAGACAGCAGAGGTGTATTTAGAGGGCAGGTTGGTCAGGATGATATATATGAGGAAGCCCGTGTTTACGGATTTAGGGTTGTACCTGGTAGGTTCCTTTATAATTTGTGTGAGATTGAGGGAATCTATCTTAGATTGTAGGACAGCTGGGGTGTTAAACATATCCCAGTTTAGGTCACCTAACAGTACAAACTCTGAAGATAAATGGGGGACACTTAATCCACATATGGGCACAGCTGGGGGCAGAGGGGCGTCTCAAGTGGCAACATTGAGAGACTTATTTCTGGGAAGGTGGATTTTTAAAAGTAGAAGCTCAAACTGTTTGGGCACAGACCTGGCTTTACGGAAGAGTGGCCAGAAAAAAAGCCATTGCTTAAGACAAAAATAAGCAAACACTTTTGGTGTTCGCCAAAAGATATGTGGGAGACTCCCCAAACATGTGGAAGAATGTACTCTGGTCAAATGTAGCTTTTTGGACATCAAGGAAAACGTTATGTCTGGTACAAACCCAACACCTCCAATCACCCTGAGAACGCCCCCACAGCATGATGCTGCCACCACCATGCTAATCTGTGGGGATGTTTTTCATCAGCAGGGACTGGGAAACTGGTCAGAATTGAAGGAATGAGATTCACCATCCAGCAGGACAATGACCTTAAGCATACTGCTAAAGCAACACTCGAGTGGTTTAAGGGGAAACTGCACATGTCTTGGAATGTCCTAGTCAAAGCCCAGACCTCAATCCAATTGAGAATCTGTGATATGACTTAAAATTGCTGTACATCAGCGGAACCCATCCAACTTGAAGGAGCTGGAGCAGTTTTGCCTTGAAGAATGGGCAAAAATCCCAGTGGCTGGAAGTGCCAAGCCTATAGAGACATGCCCCAAGAGACTTGCAGCTGGAATTGCTGCAAAAGGTGGCTCTACAAAGTATTGACTGTAGTGGGGTGAATAGTTATGCACGCTCAAGTGTTCTGTTTTTTTTTTGTCTTATTTCTTGTTTGGTTCACAATAAAACTATTTTGCATCTTCAAAGTGGTAGGCATGTTGTGTAAATCAAAGGATACAAACCCCCAAGAAATCAATTTTAATTCCAGGATGTAAGGCAACAAGTGCTTGACAACACCGCACACAACACACACACTGTAACAGCTCTCCTGATGGTCAGCCAGCCTGACAGCTACGAGGGTTAAGGTTTAATGTGGTGAAGCAGAGTGAATACTGTGAACTACTGGGTTTACAACTTTATATGACCTGGTTCTGTTAATGCTTGATCTGTCACATCCTCTATGACAGACAGGCAGACAGACAGACAGACAGACAGACAGACAGACAGACAGACAGACAGACAGACAGACAGACAGACAGACAGACAGACAGACAGACAGACAGGCAGGCAGGCAGGTAGGCAGGTAGACAGCCAGACAGACAGCCAGACAGCCAGACAGACAGACAGACAGACAGACAGACAGACAGACAGACAGACAGACAGACAGACAGACAGGCAGGCAGACAGGCAGGCAGGTAGGCAGGAAGACAGAGACAGGCAGACAGACAGAAAGACAGACAGACAGGCAGACAGACAGAAAGACAGACAGACAGACAGACAGACAGACAGACAGACAGACAGACAGACAGACAGACAGACAGACAGACAGACAGACAGACAGACAGACAGACAGACAGACAGACAGACAGGCAGGCAGGTAGGCAGGCAGGCAGGTAGGCAGGAAGACAGACATAAGGACAGACAGAAAGACAGACAGACAGACAGACAGGCAGCCAGACAGACAGCCAGACAGACAGGCAGGCAGACAGACAGACAGACAGACAGACAGACAGACAGACAGACAGACAGACAGACAGACAGACAGACAGACAGACAGACAGACAGACAGACAGGCAGGTAGGCAGGCAGGCAGGTAGGCAGGAAGACAGAGACATAAGGACAGACAGACAGACAGACAGACAGACAGACAGACAGACAGACAGGCTGGCAGGCAGGAGGACAGGCAGACAAACAGGCAGCCAGGAAGACAGAGACATAAGGACAGACAGACAGACAGACAGACAGACAGACAGACAGACAGACAGACAGACAGGCAGGTAGGCAGGCAGGCAGGCAGGCAGGTAGGCAGGAAGACAGAGACATAAGGACAGACAGACAGACAGACAGACAGACAGACAGACAGACAGACAGACAGACAGACAGACAGACAGACAGACAGACAGACAGACAGACAGACATACCACAGTCAGGCCACCACAAGGATGTGTCCCAAATGGCACCCTATTCCCTATCTAGTGCACTACATGACACCCTAATCCCTATCTAGTGCACTACATGACACCCAATTCCCTATCTAGTGCACTACATGACACCCAATACCCTATCTAGTGCACTACATGACACCCTATTCTCTATCTAGTGCACTACATGACACCCTATTCCCTATCTAGTGCACTACATGACACCCTATTCCCTATCTAGTGCACTACATGACACCCTATTCTCTATCTAGTGCACTACATGACACCCTATTCCCTATCTAGTGCACTACATGACACCCTATTCCCTATCTAGTGCACTACATGACACGCTATTCCCTATCTAGTGCACTACATGACACCCTATTACCTATATAATGCACTACATGGCACCCTATTCCCTATCTAATTCACTACATGGCACCCTATTCCCTATCTAATTCACTACATGGCACCCTATTCCCTATCTAATGCACTACATGACACGCTATTCCCTATCTAGTGCACTACATGACACCCTATTCCCTTTCTAGTGCACTACATGACACCCTATTCCCTATATAATGCACTACATGGCACCCTATTCTCTATCTAATTCACTACATGGCACTCTATTCCCTATATAATGCACTACATGACACCCTATTCCCTATCTAATTCACTACATGGCACCCTATTCTCTATCTAATTCACTACATGGCACTCTATTCCCTATATAATGCACTACATGGCACCCTATTCTCTATCTAATTCACTACATGGCACTCTATTCCCTATATAATGCACTACATGACACCCTATTCCCTATCTAATTCACTATTCCCTATCTAATTAACTGCATGGCACTCTATTCCCTATCTCATTCACTATTCCCTATCTAATTCACTACATGGCACCCTATTCCCTATCTAATTCACTACATGGCACTCTATTCCCTATCTAATTCACTATTCCCTATCTAATTCACTACATGGCACCCTATTCCCTATCTAATTCACTACATGGCACTCTATTCCCTATCTAATTCACTATTCCCTATCTAATTCACTACATGGCACCCTATTCCCTATCTAATTCACTACATGGCACTCTATTCCCTATCTAATTCACTATTCCCTATCTAATTCACTACATGACACCCTATTTCCTATCAGTGCAACAAACACACACCTGTCCTGTTCTGTTCTGTACTACTGGCCTGTTCTGTTCTACTGTTCTACTGTCCCGTTCTGTTTTGTTCTACTGTTCTACTGTCCCATTCTGTTTTGTTCTACTGTTCTACTGTCCCATTCTGTTTTGTTCTGTTCTACCGTCATCTTCTGTTCTGTTCTAATGTCCTCTTCTGTTCTGTTCTACTGTTCTACTGTCCCGTTCTGTTTTGTTCTGTTCTACTGTCATCTTCTGTTCTGTTCTCCTGTCCTCTTCTGTTCTGTTCTACTGTTCTCTTCTGTTCTGTTCTACTGTTCTACCGCCTCTCATAATAACACACCATTTCCAGACCCACTGACTAAACTTGAAACCCCCAGACATAAATTCCTCTCCTCTCTGACACAGCTGGCGTCAACACCGCAGACTCACCTGATAGCAGCAGGAGATAGATCTACTACGATGCACAACACATTCCTCTGTGGGTCTCAACTACTCCTGACTGTCTCCCTGAGACAAAGAACACATTATGGGAGGAGGAACTCAACACTCCGTCTGATTGGAGGACACAGGGGCTGGAGAACAGGGAGGAAGCAGGAGGCAGGGACTGGAGAATAAGGAGGTACAGGCAGGGGCTGAAGAACAGGGAGGTGGGGCTGGAGAACAGGGAGGTACAGGCAGGGGCTGAAGAACAGGGAGGTGGGGCTGGAGAACAGGGAGGTGGGGGGAGGCAGGGGCCGGAGAACAGGGAGGTGGGGCTGGAGAACAGGGAGGTGGGGGAGGCAGGGGCTGGAGAACAGGGAGGTACGGGGGAGGTGGGGCTGGAGAACAGGGAGGTGGGGGGAGGCAGGGGCTGGAGAACAGGGAGGTGGGGGGAGGCAGGGGCTGGAGAACAGGGAGGTGGGGGGAGGCAGGGGCTGGAGAACAGGGAGGTGGGGGGAGGCAGGGGCTGGAGAACAGGGAGGTGAGGGGAGGTAGGGGCTGGAGAACAGGGAGGTAGGGGGAGGTAAAGTCATCCCTGGTTAGGAGAACAGGGAGGTAGGGTCATTTCTGGCCAGGAGAGTGCACCTATCTAGGCTACTTCCCAAATGGCACCTAATGCTTATATAGTGCACTACTTTTGACAAGCACCCGACTATATAGGGAATAGGGCGCAATCTAGGACACAGCCCCAGTCAGCACCCTACTATATAGATAATAGGTGCCATCTAGGACACAGCCGCAGTCAGCACCCTACTATATAGATAATAGGTGCCATCTAGGACACAGCCGCAGTCAGCACCCTACTATATAGATAATAGGTGCCATCTAGGACACAGCCGCAGTCAGCCAGTCAGCACCCTACTATATAGATAATAGGTGCCATCTAGGACACAGCCGCAGTCAGCCAGTCAGCACCCTACTATATAGATAATAGGTGCCATCTAGGACACAGCCGCAGTCAGCACCCTACTATGTAGATAATAGGTGCCATCTAGGACACAGCCGCAGTCAGCACCCTACTATATAGATAATAGGTGCCATCTAGGACACAGCCCCAGTCAGCACCCTACTATATAGATAATAGGTGCCATCTAGGACACAGCCGCAGTCAGCACCCTACTATATAGATAATAGGTGCCATCTAGGACACAGCCGCAGTCAGCACCCTACTATATAGATAATAGGTGCCATCTAGGACACAGCCGCAGTCAGCACCCTACTATATAGATAATAGGTGCCATCTAGGACACAGCCCCAGTCAGCACCCTACTATATAGATAATAGGTGCCATCTAGGACACAGCCCCAGTCAGCACCCTACTATATAGATAATAGGTGCCATCTAGGACACAGCCGCAGTCAGCCAGTCAGCACCCTACTATGTATATAGTAAATAGGGTGACATCTAGGACACATAGGTAGAGTCCATGGTGTGGTGCAGGTAGAACTGTGTCAGGTAGAAGAGGTGATAGGTAGAACTGTGTCAGGTAGAAGAGGTGATAGGTGGGGTCTATAGTGCAGGTAGAACTGTGTCAGGTAGAAGAGGTGATAGGTAGAACTGTGTCAGGTAGAAGAGGTGATAGGTAGAACTGTGTCAGGTAGAAGAGGTGATAGGTGGGGTCTATAGTGCAGGTAGAACTGTGTCAGGTAGAAGAGGTGATAGGTGGGGTCTATAGTGCAGGTAGAACTGTGTCAGGTAGAAGAGGTGATAGGTAGAACTGTGTCAGGTAGAAGAGGTGATAGGTAGAACAGTGTAAGGTAGAATAGGTGATAGGTGGGGTCTATAGTGCAGGTATAACTGTGTCAGGTAGAAGAGGTGATAGGTAGAACTGTGTCAGGTAGAAGAGGTGATAGGTAGAACTGTGTCAGGTAGAAGGGGTGTTAGGTGGGGTCTATAGTGCAGGTAGAACTGTGTCAGGTAGAAGAGGTGATAGGTAGAACTGTGTCAGGTAGAAGGGGTGTTAGGTGGGGTCTATAGTGCAGGTATAACTGTGTCAGGTAGAAGAGGTGATAGGTAGAACTGTGTCAGGTAGAAGAGGTGATAGGTGTGGTCTATAGTGCAGTTAGAACTGTGTCAGGTAGAAGAGGTGATAGGTAGAACTGTGTCAGGTAGAAGAGGTGATAGGTGGGGTCTATAGTGCAGGTAGAACTGTGTCAGGTAGAAGAGGTGATAGGTGGGGTCTATAGTGCAGGTAGAACTGTGTCAGGTAGAAGAGGTGATAGGTAGAACTGTGTCAGGTAGAAGAGGTGATAGGTAGAACAGTGTAAGGTAGAATAGGTGATAGGTGGGGTCTATAGTGCAGGTATAACTGTGTCAGGTAGAAGAGGTGATAGGTAGAACTGTGTCAGGTAGAAGAGGTGATAGGTAGAACTGTGTCAGGTAGAAGGGGTGTTAGGTGGGGTCTATAGTGCAGGTAGAACTGTGTCAGGTAGAAGAGGTGATAGGTAGAACTGTGTCAGGTAGAAGGGGTGTTAGGTGGGGTCTATAGTGCAGGTATAACTGTGTCAGGTAGAAGAGGTGATAGGTAGAACTGTGTCAGGTAGAAGAGGTGATAGGTGTGGTCTATAGTGCAGTTAGAACTGTGTCAGGTAGAAGAGGTGATAGGTAGAACTGTGTCAGGTAGAAGAGGTGATAGGTGGGGTCTATAGTGCAGGTAGAACTGTGTCAGGTAGAAGAGGTGATAGGTGGGGTCTATAGTGCAGGTAGAACTGTGTCAGGTAGAAGAGGTGATAGGTAGAACTGTGTCAGGTAGAAGAGGTGATAGGTAGAACAGTGTCAGGTAGAATAGGTGATAGGTGGGGTCTATAGTGCAGGTATAACTGTGTCAGGTAGAAGAGGTGATAGGTAGAACTGTGTCAGGTAGAAGAGGTGATAGGTAGAACTGTGTCAGGTAGAAGAGGTGATAGGTAGAACTGTGTCAGGTAGAAGGGGTGTTAGGTGGGGTCTATAGTGCAGGTATAACTGTGTCAGGTAGAAGAGGTGATAGGTAGAACTGTGTCAGGTAGAAGAGGTGATAGGTAGAACTGTGTCAGGTAGAAGGGATGCTAGGTAGAACTGTGTCAGGTAGAAGAGGTGATAGGTAGAACTGTGTCAGGTAGAAGAGTGATAGGTAGAACTGTGTCAGGTAGAAGAGGTGATAGGTAGAACTGTGTCAGGTAGAAGAGGTGATAGGTAGAACTGTGTCAGGTAGAAGAGGTGATAGGTAGAACTGTGTCAGGTAGAAGAGGTGATAGGTAGAACTGCGTCAGGTAGAAGAGGTGATAGGTAGAACTGCGTCAGGTAGAAGAGGTGATAGGTAGAACTGTGTCAGGTAGAAGAGGTGATAGGTAGAACTGTGTCAGGTAGAAGAGGTGATACGTAGAACTGTGTCAGGTAGAAGAGGTGATAGGTGTGGTACCAGATGGGACAGGACACATCAACTTGATAGACGGCAATAAGAATTTCACAGGACATAAAACACAATGTCACTAACCATAAAGTGAATGTCATAACCTTGACTTGCCCATTACATACTGTCTCTACACTCTCCAGTACTCATAGTGCCATAAAAACCAAGCCTGGCAATACAACGTTGTAGAGCAAGTACTTATCGATTTGAATATAATGACTGTTATAATACACTGTGACCCTATTCCCTATATAGTGCCCTATGGTTGACCAGAGCCCTAAGGGTCCTGGATCAAAACTAGTGCACTATATAGGAGATAGGATGCCATTTAGGACATGGTTCTGTTAGGAACATATATTATGACCACATGACTGTTTAGCTATCAGGACTCAAGAGAAAAAAAAAAATACTGATTCTGAATAAGGCATTGAAATGAATAGCATGTAGACTCTTATCCTGATAAAGGCATTGAAATGAATAGCATGTAGACTCTTATCCTGATAAAGGCATTGAAATGAATAGCATGTAGACTCTTATCCTGATAAAGGCATTGAAATGAATAGCATGTAGAGTCTCATCCTGATAAAGGCATTGAAATGAATAGCATATAGACTCTTATCCTGATAAAGGCATTGAAATGAATAGCATATAGACTCTTATCCTGATAAAGGCATTGAAATGAATAGCATGTAGACTCTTATCCTGATAAAGGCATTGAAATGAATAGCATATAGACTCTTATCCTGATAAAGGCATTGAAATGAATAGCATGTAGACTCTTATCCTGATAAAGGCATTGAAATGAATAGCATGTAGACTCTTATCCTGATAAAGGCATTGAAATGAATAGCATGTAGACTCATCCTGATAAAGGCATTGAAATGAATAGCATGTAGACTCTTATCCTGATAAAGGCATTGAAATGAATAGCATGTAGACTCTTATCCTGATAAAGGCATTGAAATGAATAGCATGTAGACTCTTATCCTGATAAAGGCATTGAAATGAATAGCATGTAGACTCTTATTCTGATAAAGGCATTGAAATTAGTAGAATATAGATTTATCCTGATAAAGGCATTGAAATGAATAGCATGTAGACTCTTATCCTGATAAAGGCATTGAAATGAATAGCATATAGACTCTTATCCTGATAAAGGCATTGAAATGAATAGCATGTAGACTCTTATCCTGATAAAGGCATTGAAATGAATAGCATGTAGACTCTTATCCTGATAAAGGCATTGAAATGAACAGCATATAAGACTCTTATCCTGATAAAGGCATTGAAATTAGTAGAATATAGATTTATCCTGATAAAGGCATTGAAATGAATAGCATGTAGACTCTTATCCTGATAAAGGCATTGAAATGAATAGCATATAGACTCTTATCCTGATAAAGGCATTGAAATGAATAGCATGTAGACTCTTATCCTGATAAAGGCATTGAAATGAATAGCATGTAGACTCTTATCCTGATAAAGGCATTGAAATGAACAGCATATAAGACTCTTATCCTGATAAAGGCATTGAAATGAATAGCATATAGACTCTCATCCTGATAAAGGCATTGAAATGAATAGCATATAGACTCTTATCCTGATAAAGGCATTGAAATGAATAGCATGTAGACTCTTATCCTGATAAAGGCATTGAAATGAATAGCATATAGACTCTTATCCTGATAAAGGCATTGAAATGAATAGAATATAGACTCTTATCCCGATAAAGGCATTGAAATGAATAGCATATAAGACTCTTATCCTGATAAAGGCATTGAAATGAATAGCATATAGACTCTTATCCTGATAAAGGCATTGAAATGAATAGCATATAGACTCTTATCCTGATAAAGGCATTGAAATGAATAGCATATAAGACTCTTATCCTGATAAAGGCATTGAAATTAATAGCATATAGACTCTTATCCTGATAAAGGCATTGAAATTAATAGCATATAGACTCTTATCCTGATAAAGGCATTGAAATTAATAGCATATAGACTCTTATCCTGATAAAGGCATTGAAATGAATAGCATATAGAGTCTCATCCTGATAAAGGCATTGAAATTAGTAGAATATAGATTTATCCTGATAAAGGCATTGAAATTAGTAGAATATAGATTTATCCTGATAAAGGCATTGAAATTAGTAGAATATAGATTTATCCTGATAAAGGCATTGAAATTAGTAGAATATAGATTTATCCTGATAAAGGCATTGAAATGAATAGCATGTAGACTCTTATCCTGATAAAGGCATTGAAATGAATAGAATATAGACTCTTATCCCAATAAAGGCATTGAAATTAATATCATATAGACTCTTATCCTGATAAAGGCATTGAAATGAATAGCATATAGACTCTTATCCTGATAAAGGCATTGAAATGACTAGCATATAGACTCTTATTCTGATAAAGGCATTGAAATGAATAGAATATAGACTCTTATCCCGATAAAGGCATTGAAATGAATAGCATATAAGACTCTTATCCTGATAAAGGCATTGAAATGAATAGCATATAAGACTCTTATCCTGATAAAGGCATTGAAATGAATAGCATATAAGACTCTTATCCTGATAAAGGCATTGAAATGAATAGCATATAAGACTCTTATCCTGATAAAGGCATTGAAATGAACAGCATATAAGACTCTTATCCTGATAAAGGCATTGAAATGAATAGCATATAAGACTCTTATCCTGATAAAGGCATTGAAATGAATAGCATATAAGACTCTTATCCTGATAAAGGCATTGAAATGAATAGCATATAGACTCTTATCCTGATAAAGGCATTGAAATTAATAGCATATAGACTCTTATCCTGATAAAGGCATTGAAATGAGTTGAAATGCATTCAGAAAGTAGTCAGACCCCTCGTCTTTTCCCACATCTTGTTATGTTGCCGCCTTATTCTAAAATTGATAATTGATTAAATAAATACAAATCTAAAATCTACCCCATAATGACAAATGTACACCAAAAAAATAAAAATAAAATACTTTGGAGTCCACCTGGAGTACATTTTTTTGACATGATTTGGAAAGAAACACACTGGTCTATATAAGGTCCCACAGTTGACAGTGCATGTCAGAGCAAAAACCAAGCCATGAGGTTGAAGGAATGGTCTCTAGAGCTCCGAGACAGGATTGCGTCGAGGTACAGATCTGGGGAAGGGTACAAAAAAATGTTCTGCAGCGTTGAAGTTCACCAAGAACACAGAGGTCTCCATCATTCTTACATGGAAAAAGTTTGGAATCACCAAGACTCTTCCTAGAGCTGGCCGCCAAGCCAAACTGAGCAATCGGGGGAGAAGGGCCTTGGTCAGGGAGGTGACCAAGATCCCGATGGTCACGCTGTATGAGCTACAGACTTCCTCTGTGGAGATGGGAGAAGGACAACCCATCTCTGCAGCACTACACCAATCAGGCCTTTATGGTAGAGTTGCCAGATGGAAGCCACTCCTCAGTAAAAAGCAAACGACAGCCTGCTTGGAGTTTTCCAGAAGGCACCTAAAGGACTCTCAGACCATGAGAAACAAGATTCTCTGGTCTGATGAAACCAAGTTTGTACTCTTTGGCCTGAATGCCAAGTGTCACGTCTGGAGGAAACCTGGCACAATCCCTATGGTGAAGCATGAGGGTCGCAGCATCATGCTGTGGGGGTGTTTTTCAGTGGAAGGGAATGAGAGACGAGTCAGGATCGAGGGAAATATGAACAGAGCAAAGTACAGAGAGATCCTTGATGAATACCTGCTCCAGAGTGCTCAGGACCTCAGACTGGGGTGAAGGTTCACCTTCCAAGAGGCCAACAACCCTAAGCACACAGCCAAGATAATGCAGGCGTGTCATTAAGTCTCTCATTAAGTCTCTGAATGTCCTTGAGTGGCCCAGCCAGAGCCCGGACTTGACAGAGCTTGAGAGGATCTGCAGAGAAGAATTGGAGAAACTCCCCAAATACAGGTGTGCCAAGCTTGTAGCATCATACCCAAGAAGACTCAATGCTGTAATCGCTGCCAAAGGTGCTTCAACAAAGTACTGAGTAAAGGGTCTGAACACTTACATGAATGTGATATTTCCATTATATTTTATACCCGTACATTTTATAAAAATAAAAAAAACTGTTTTGCTTTGTCATTGTGTGAAGATTGACAAGAGAAAAAACTATTTAATCCACTTTAGTACAAAGCTGTAAACTTAGTGTAACGTAGCAAACTGTGAAAAAGTCAAGGGTTCTCAATACTTTGCGAATGCACAACCCAGAAGCTATTTATTTGTTGTCGCTAAAATTAACATTCTTTCACAATGATGGATAAAGAAAAACATTTCAAACGAGTTGGAAATGGTTTTAATACTCACCCACAACTTGGGATAACTGTATTAATCTCAGATTATCTCAGATTATTCCAACAAGACGCCAACTGTCACGCTGTCCACCTTTCCAACTCGGTCCAACCACTCATAGTAATGTATAGCTCTGGTCCAGAGCGTTACAGTTCCTCCACTAATAACTCATAGTAATGTATAGCTCTGGTCCAGAGCGTTACAGTTCCTCCACTAATAACTCATAGTAATGTATAGCTCTGGTCCAGAGCGTTACAGTTCCTCCACTAATAACTCATAGTAATGTATAGCTCTTGTCCAGAGCGTTACAGTTCCTCCACTAATAACTCATAGTAATGTATAGCTCTGGTCCAGAGCGTTACAGTTCCTCCACTAATAACTCATAGTAATGTATAGCTCTGGTCCAGAGCGTTACAGTTCCTCCACTAATAATACACTGGCAAATTGTTGTCGTTACAGGATAGACAAGAGTTAGAGATTGTTCTACAGGGTTTGTCTTGGCTCCGCGACACGAGGTTTGAGTCCCAAATGGCTCACTATTCCCCACAAAGTGCACTACTGGTCAGCAGTAGTGTACTATATAGGGCATAAGGTGCCAATAGGGACGAGGAAGAGAGAGGGAGGCCAGCTAAAGATGACTTACTGTGTAATGGATTAGAATAACACAGGAGACATGTTCTCAAAGAAACAGTACATTTACATCTTAAATACTACTGGAGTTACACTATAAACTACTGGAGTTACTCTATAAACTACTGGAGTTACACTAGGATATACACTACTGGAGTTACACTATAAACTACTGGAGTTACACTATAAACTACTGGAGTTACACTATAAACTACTGGAGTTACACTATAAACTACTGGAGTTACACTATAAACTACTGGAGTTACTCTATAAACTACTGGAGTTACACTAGGATATACACTACTGGAGTTACACTATAAACTACTGGAGTTACACTATAAACTACTGGAGTTACACTAGGATATAAACTACTGGAGTTACACTATAAACTACTGGAGTTACACTATAAACTACTGGAGTTACACTATAAACTACTGGAGTTACACTATAAACTACTGGAGTTACACTATAAACTACTGGAGTTACTCTAGGATATAAACTACTGGAGTTACACTATAAACTACTGGAGTTACACTATAAACTACTGGAGTTACACTATAAGCTACTGGAGTTACACTATAAACTACTGGAGTTACACTATAAACTACTGGAGTTACACTAGGATATAAACTACTGGAGTTACACTATAAACTACTGGAGTTACACTAGGATATAAACTACTGGAGTTACACTATAAACTACTGGAGTTACACTAGGATATAAACTACTGGAGTTACACTATAAACTACTGGAGTTACACTATAAACTACTGGAGTTACACTATAAACTACTGGAGTTACACTATAAACTACTGGAGTTACACTATAAACTACTGGAGTTACTCTAGGATATAAACTACTGGAGTTACACTATAAACTACTGGAGTTACACTATAAACTACTGGAGTTACACTATAAACTACTGGAGTTACACTATAAACTACTGGAGTTACACTAGGATATAAACTACTGGAGTTACACTATAAACTACTGGAGTTACACTAGGATATAAACTACTGGAGTTACACTATAAACTACTGGAGTTACACTAGGATATAAACTACTGGAGTTACACTATAAACTACTGGAGTTACACTATAAACTACTGGAGTTACACTATAAACTACTGGAGTTACACTATAAACTACTGGAGTTACACTATAAACTACTGGAGTTACACTAGGATATAAACTACTGGAGTTACACTATAAACTACTGGAGTTACACTATAAACTACTGGAGTTACACTATAAACTACTGGAGTTACACTATAAACTACTGGAGTTACACTATAAACTACTGGAGTTACACTAGGATATAAACTACTGGAGTTACACTATAAACTACTGGAGTTACACTATAAACTACTGGAGTTACACTATAAACTACTGGAGTTACACTATAAACTACTGGAGATACACTATAAACTACTGGAGTTACACTAGGATATAAACTACTGGAGTTACACTATAAACTACTGGAGTTACACTAGGATATAAACTACTGGAGTTACACTAGAATATAAACTACTGGAGTTACACTATAAACTACTGGAGTTACACTATAAACTACTGGAGTTACACTAGGATATAAACTACTGGAGTTACACTATAAACTACTGGAGTTACACTAGGATATAAACTACTGGAGTTACTCTATAAACTACTGGAGTTACACTAGGATATAAACTACTGGAGTTACACTAGGATATAAACTACTGGAGTTACACTATAAACTACTGGAGTTACACTAGGATATAAACTACTGGAGTTACACTATAAACTACTGGAGTTACACTAGGATATAAACTACTGGAGTTACACTATAAACTACTGGAGTTACACTAGGATATAAACTACTGGAGTTACACTAGGATATAAACTACTGGAGTTACACTATAAACTACTGGAGTTACACTAGGATATAACTACTGAGTTACACTATAAACTACTGGAGTTACACTATAAACTACTGGAGTTACACTATAAACTACTGGAGTTACACTATAAACTACTGGAGTTACACTATAAACTACTGGAGTTACTCTAGGATATAAACTACTGGAGTTACTCTAGGATATAAACTACTGGAGTTACACTAGGATATAAACTACTGGAGTTACACTAGGATATAAACTACTGGAGTTACACTAGGATATAAACTACTGGAGTTACACTATAAACTACTGGAGTTACTCTAGGATATAAACTACTGGAGTTACTCTAGGATATAAACTACTGGAGTTACACTAGGATATAAACTACTGGAGTTACACTAGGATATAAACTACTGGAGTTACACTAGGATATAAACTACTGGAGTTACACTATAAACTACTGGAGTTACACTATAAACTACTGGAGTTACACTAGGATATAAACTACTGGAGTTACTCTAGGATATAAACTACTGGAGTTACACTATAAACTACTGGAGTTACTCTAGGATATAAACTACTGGAGTTACTCTAGGATATAAACTACTGGAGTTACACTAGGATATAAACTACTGGAGTTACACTAGGATATAAACTACTGGAGTTACACTATAAACTACTGGAGTTACACTAGGATATAAACTACTGGAGTTACACTAGGATATAAACTACTGGAGTTACACTAGGATATAAACTACTGGAGTTACACTAGGATTTAAACTACTGGAGTTACACTATAAACTACTGGAGTTACACTAGGATATAAACTACTGGAGTTACACTATAAACTACTGGAGTTACACTAGGATATAAACTACTGGAGTTACACTAGGATATAAACTACTGGAGTTACACTAGGATATAAACTACTGGAGTTACACTATAAACTACTGGAGTTACACTAGGATATAAACTACTGGAGTTACACTAGGATATAAACTACTGGAGTTACACTATAAACTACTGGAGTTACTCTAGGATATAAACTACTGGAGTTACACTATAAAACTACTGGAGTTACACTATAAAACTACTGGAGTTACACTATAAACTACTGGAGTTACACTATAAAACTACTGGAGTTACACTATAAAACTACTGGAGTTACACTATAAAACTACTGGAGTTACACTATAAACTACTGGAGTTACACTATAAAACTACTGGAGTTACACTATAAAACTACTGGAGTTACACTATAAACTACTGGAGTTACACTAGGATATAAACTACTGGAGTTACACTAGGATATAAACTACTGGAGTTACTCTAGGATATAAACTACTGGAGTTACACTAGGATATAAACTACTGGAGTTACACTATAAACTACTGGAGTTACACTATAAACTACTGGAGTTACACTATAAACTACTGGAGTTACACTAGGATATAAACTACTGGAGTTACACTATAAACTACTGGAGTTACACTATAAACTACTGGAGTTACACTATAAACTACTGGAGTTACACTAGGATATAAACTACTGGAGTTACACTAGGATATAAACTACTGGAGTTACACTATAAACTACTGGAGTTACACTAGGATATAACCTACTGGAGTTACACTATAAACTACTGGAGTTACACTATAAACTACTAGAGTTACTCTAGGATATAACCTACTGGAGTTACACTATAAACTACTGGAGTTACACTATAAACTACTAGAGTTACTCTAGGATATAACCTACTGGAGTTACACTATAAACTACTGGAGTTACACTATAAACTACTGGAGTTACACTATAAACTACTGGAGTTACACTATAAAACTACTGGAGTTACACTAGGATATAAACTACTGGAGTTACACTATAAACTACTGGAGTTACACTATAAACTACTGGAGTTACACTAGGATATAAACTACTGGAGTTACACTATAAACTACTGGAGTTACACTATAAACTACTGGAGTTACACTAGGATATAAACTACTGGAGTTACACTATAAAACTACTGGAGTTACACTATAAACTACTGGAGTTACACTATAAACTACTGGAGTTACACTAGGATATAAACTACTGGAGTTACACTATAAAACTACTGGAGTTACACTAGGATATAAACTACTGGAGTTACACTAGGATATAAACTACTGGAGTTACACTATAAACTACTGGAACTACACTAGGATATAAACTACTGTAGTTACACTAGGATATAAACTACTGGAGTTACACTAGGATATAAACTACTGGAGTTACACTAGAATATAAACTACTGGAGTTACACTAGGATATAAACTACTGGAGTTACACTAGAAATCTAATAATCATGTTGTAAAGTTATTTATTCGTTGTATATTTGACTGCTCAGGTGTTAGTAGCTCTAATTCAATGTGCTCTTCATTCCTCTTTCCTGTTACATAAGAACCAACATCACTGACTGTAGCAGAGCTGTGGTTTACTGCAGGACTGTTCCAATCAGTCATCCACCATTAGAACCAACATCACTGACTGTAGCAGAGCTGTGGTTTACTGCAGGACTGTTCCAATCAGTCATCCACCATTAGAACCAACATCACTGACTGGAGCAGAGCTGTGGTTTACTGCAGGACTGTTCCAATCAGTCATCCACCATTAGAACCAACATCACTGACTGTAGCAGAGCTGTGGTTTACTGCAGGACTGTTCCAATCAGTCATCCACCATTAGAACCAACATCACTGACTGGAGCAGAGCTGTGGTTTACTGCAGGACTGTTCCAATCAGTCATCCACCATTAGAACCAACATCACTGACTGGAGCAGAGCTGTGGTTTACTGCAGGACTGTTTCAATCAGTCATCCACCATTAGAACCAACATCACTGACTGTAGTAGAGCTGTGGTTTACTGCAGGACTGTTTCAATCAGTCATCCACCATTAGAACCAACATCACTGACTGTAGCAGAGCTGTGCTTTACTGCAGGACTGTTTCAATCAGTCATCCACCATTAGAACCAACATCACTGACTGTAGCAGAGCTGTGATTTACTGCAGGACTGTTTCAATCAGTAATCCACCATTAGAACCAACATCACTGACTGTAGCAGAGCTGTGGTTTACTGCAGGACTGTTTCAATCAGTCATCCACCATTAGAACCAACATCACTGACTGTAGCAGAGCTGTGGTTTACTGCAGGACTGTTTCAATCAGTAATCCACCATTAGAACCAACATCACTGACTGTAGCAGAGCTGTGGTTTACTGCAGGACTGTTTCAATCAGTCATCCACCATTAGAACCAACATCACTGACTGTAGCAGAGCTGTGATTTACTGCAGGACTGTTTCAATCAGTTATCCACCATTAGAACCAACATCACTGACTGTAGCAGAGCTGTGGTTTACTGCAGGACTGTTCCAATCAGTCATCCACCATTAGAACCAACATCACTGACTGTAGCAGAGCTGTGGTTTACTGCAGGACTGTTTCAATCAGTCATCCACCATTAGAACCAACATCACTGACTGTAGCAGAGCTGTGATTTACTGCAGGACTGTTTCAATCAGTTATCCACCATTAGAACCAACATCACTGACTGTAGCAGAGCTGTGGTTTACTGCAGGACTGTTTCAATCAGTAATCTACTGCTGGTGCTTCAGTCCTTCTGTCCTGTATGTAAAAGTATATAGTAAATACTTAAAACCTCCATCACCCTTATGCAGTCTATCACTGTGTCCCAAATGGAACCCTGCACTACTATAGACCAGAGCCCTATTCCCTATATAGTGGTACTACTATAGACCAGAGCCCTATTCCCTATATAGTGGTACTACTACAGACCAGAGCCCTATTCCCTATATAGTGGTACTACTACAGACCAGAGCCCTAATCCCTATATAGTGGTACTACTATAGACCAGAGCCCTATTCCCTATATAGTGGTACTACTATAGACCAGAGCCCTATATAGTGGTACTACTATAGACCAGAGCCCTATTCCCTATATAGTGGTACTACTACAGACCAGAGCCCTAATCCCTATATAGTGGTACTACTATAGACCAGAGCCCTATTCCCTATATAGTGGTACTACTATAGACCAGAGCCCTATTCCCTATATATTGGTACTACTATAGACCAGAGCCTATTCCCTATATAGTGGTACTACTATAGACCAGAGCCCTATTCCCTATATAGTGGTACTACTATAGACCAGAGCCCTATTCCCCATATAGTGGTACTACCATAGACCAGAGCCCTATTCCCTATATAGTGGTACTACTACAGACCAGAGCCCTAATCCCTATATAGTGGTACTACTATAGACCAGAGCCCTATTCCCTATATAGTGGTACTACTATAGACCAGAGCCCTATTCCCTATATATTGGTACTACTATAGACCAGAGCCCTATTCCCTATATAGTGGTACTACTATAGACCAGAGCCCTATTCCCTATATAGTGGTACTACTATAGACCAGAGCCCTATTCCCTATATAGTGGTACTACTATAGACCAGAGCCCTATTCCCTATATATTGGTACTACTATAGACCAGAGCCCTATTCCCTATATAGTGGTACTACTATAGACCAGAGCCCTATTCCCTATATAGTGGTACTACTATAGACCAGAGCCCTATTCCCTATATAGTGGTACTACTATAGACCAGGGCCCTATTCCCTATATAGTGGTACTACTATAGACCAGGGCCCTATTCCCTATATAGTGCACTACTTTTTGACCAGCGCCCTATTCCCTACATAGTGCACTACTTTTTGACCAGAGCCCTATTCCCTATATAGTGCACTACTTTTTGACCAGCGCCCTATTCCCTACATAGTGCACTACTTTTTGACCAGAGCCCTATTCCCTATATAGTGCACTACTTTTTGACCAGCGCCCTATTCCCTATATAGTGCACTACTTTTTGACCAGGGCCCTATTCCCTATATAGTGCACTACTTTTTGACCAGAGCCCTATTCCCTATATAGTGCACTACTTTTTGACCAGCGCCCTATTCCCTATATAGTGCACTACTTTTTGACCAGAGCCCTATTCCCTACATAGTGCACAACTGGGCCCTGCTCAAAATCAGTGCACATTAATAAGGATGTGGTGTGTTTTGGGACGCCGGGTAGGTTTATATGCCCTGCAGGGTTCACAGAGGAGGTCTCAGGCTTCCTGTAAAGCACAGATGAGATGAGCGGAAGGGGAAACTTTATTGGAGTAAAGTGGCCATCTGCTGATTGGCTAAAAGGGCAGATGTGAATGTTTATGGACTCAATAAACCCAATGCCACGGTCTGTCTATTGATTACACTACGATGACTAAAAACACTTCACATAGTGGAACCACAGCCCTTTGAGTTGTCTTCATTCAAACGGTCCACTTCACATAGTGGAACCACAGCCCTTTGAGTTGTCTTCATTCAAACGGTCCATTTGACATGTCCCCCCTCTGACAAACAGGGTTGGGGAGTAACAGATTACATGTACTTACTTTTCAATTCAGAAGGATGTTTGTGAAAAACTAATGTTTGACACTTCTCTGTTTTCTCAACGACATTCAAATCAGCATTGAAAAAAGGTGCAAGTTTAAATTTGTTCCACCCCGACCACAAGTCAGAGACCACTGTGATGGCACACCAAATGATGACCACCAATCAGAGACCACTATGATGACACACCAAATGATGACCACCAATCAGAGACCACTTTGATGACACAACAAATGTGTTTGGAGCAGGATAAGGATTTTGTAGGCTACAGTCCAAGCTATTTCATCCAACTGCTGTCGGCATCCAAAGATTATCCAACTTGAATAAACGCTTGGAGGTAAAGATGACAGTATGTCACGTTCTGACCTTAGTTCTGTTGTTATGTCTTTGTTTTAGGTTGGTCAGGGCGTGAGTTGGGTGGGTTGTCTATGTTCGTTTTTCTATGTTGTGTTTTGCGTTTGGCCTGGTATGGTTCTCAATCATAGTTCCTTAGGTAGCCTGTTCTGTGCTTCGTGGGTGATTGTTTTCTGTCTTTGTGTATGTCACCAGACAAGACTGTTTTGGTTTCGTTCGTTTACTTTGTTGTTTTTGTTCAGTGTTCAATTACTTTATTAAAAAGATGGACACTGACCACGCTGCCCATTGGTCCTCACCTTCTTCCACCGCCAACGTTCGTTACACAGTAGTGGTGTAGTCTACCGCGATACGGATATCACTTATTATTGATATCTACATAGCTCCTTGATATGAATCCCTCAATATAACTACAGACTCATGGTTCCTGTGTTTCCCCTCAATATAACTACAGACTCATGGTTCCTGTGTTCCCCTCAATATAACTACAGACTCATGGTTCCTGTGTTTCCCTCAATTTAACTACAGACTCATGGTTCCTGTGTTTCCCCTCAATATAACTACAGACTCATAGTTCCTGTGTTTCCCTCAATATAACTACAGACTCATGGTTCCTGTGTTTCCCTCAATTTAACTACAGACTCATGGTTCCTGTGTTTCCCCTCAATATAACTACAGACTCATAGTTCCTGTGTTTCCCTCAATATAACTACAGACTCATGGTTCCTGTGTTTCCCTCAATATAACTACAGACTCATGGTTCCTGTGTTTCCCCTCAATATAACTACAGACTCATAGTTCCTGTGTTTCCCTCAATATAACTACAGACTCATGGTTCCTGTGTTTCCCTCAATATAACTACAGACTCATGGTTCCTGTGTTTCCCTCAATATAACTACAGACTCATGGTTCCTGTGTTTCCCTCAATATAACTACAGACTCATGGTTCCTGTGTTTCCCTCAATATAACTACAGACTCATGGTTCCTGTGTTTCCCTCAATATAACTACAGACTCATGGATCCTGTGTTTCCCTCAATATAACTACAGACTCATGGTTCTTGGGTTTCCCTCAAGATGGCGTTATAGTTATATAGATTAGTTTCCATTTGGGATGTGTGTCCTCACCCATCAGTCTGTTATACAGATTAGGGTACCATTGGGATGCGTGTCCTCACCAATCAGTCTGTTATACAGATTAGGGTACCATTGGGATGCGTGTCCTCACCCATCAGTCTGTTATACAGATTAGGCTCCATTTGGGATGTGTGTCCTCACCCATCAGTCTGTTATACAGATTAGTCTCCATTTGGGATGGTGGCCTCATCCATCAGTCTGTTATACAGATTAGTGTCCATTTGGGATGTGTGGCCTCACCCATCAGTCTGTTATACAGATTAGTTTCCATTTGGGATGTGTGTCCTCACCCATCAGTCTGTTATACAGATTAGGGTACCACTGGGATGTGTGTCCTCACCCATCAGTCTGTAATACAGATTAGTTTCCATTTGGGATGTGTGTCCTCACCCATCAGTCTGTTATACAGATTAGGGTACCATTGGGATGCGTGTCCTCACCCATCAGTCTGTTATACAGATTAGGCTCCATTTGGGATGTGTGTCCTCACCCATCAGTCTGTTATACAGATTAGTCTCCATTTGGGATGTGTGGCCTCATCCATCAGTCTGTTATACAGATTAGTGTCCATTTGGGATGTGTGGCCTCACCCATCAGTCTGTTATACAGATTAGTTTCCATTTGGGACGTGTGTCCTCACCCATCAGTCTGTTATACAGATTAGGGTACCACTGGGATGTGTGTCCTCACCCATCAGTCTGTAATACAGATTAGTTTCCATTTGGGATGTGTGTCCTCACCCATCAGTCTGTTATACAGATTAGGGTACCATTGGGATGTGTGTCCTCACCCATCAGTCTATTATACAGATTAGTTTCCATTTGGGATGTGTGTCCTCACCCATCAGTCTGTAATACAGATTAGTCTCCATTTGGGATGTGTCCTCACCCATCAGTCTGTTATACAGATTCACCAGCAGGTGTCAGTGCTGCACTTCACATGACAGTGACTGGCTGTGTTCCTAGTGTCATCTCTTCCCCTATCAGATCAGGTGTGTGTGTGTGTGTGTGTGTGTGTGTGTGTGTGTGTGTGTGTGTGTGTGTGTGTGTGTGTGTGTGTGTGTGTGTGTGTGTGTGTGTGTGTGTGTGTGTGTGTGTGTGTGTGTGTGTGTGTGTGTGTGTGTGTGTGTGTGTGTGTGTGTGTGTGTGTGTGTGTGTACTAGTATTAGTGGACCGTCTGTAATGAAGGAAAACCTTTTCATTCAGCATCTCCACTACGAAGGTAGTTGTATAATTAAGAACAGTATCTTTCAGAATTCAATAGTTGGACTTGTTAGGAGTTCACTACAGAGCAGAGCAGAGGTCTAGTGTCTGTCTGGAGTTAGGAGTTGTTCACTACAGAGCAAAGCAGAGGTCTAGTGTCTGTCTGGAGTTAGGAGTCGTTCACTACAGAGCAGAACAGAGGTCTAGTGTCTGTCTGGAGTTAGGAGTTGTTCACTACAGAGCAGAGCAGAGGTCTAGTGTCTGTCTGGAGTTAGGAGTCGTTCACTACAGAGCAGAGCAGAGGTCTAGTGTCTGTCTGGAGTGGCTCTACTATTGATGAAGAAAGAACAGTCACCCAGGGTTTCAGCTGGTTCAGCTGGTTAGTCTGGAGTGGCTCTACTATTGATGAAGAAAGAACAGTCACCCAGGGTTTCAGACTGGTTCAGCTGGTTAGTCTGGAGTGGCTCTACTATTGATGAAGAAAGAACAGTCTCCCAGGGTTTCAGCTGGTTCAGCTGGTTAGTCTGGAGTGGCTCTACTATTGATGAAGAAAGAACAGTCACCCAGGGTTTCAGACTGGTTCAGCTGGTTAGTCTGGAGTGGCTCTACTATTGATGAAGAAAGAACAGTCACCCAGGGTTTCAGCTGGTTCAGCTGGTTAGTCTGGAGTGGCTCTACTATTGATGAAGAAAGAACAGTCACCCAGGGTTTCAGCTGGTTCAGCTGGTTAGTCTGGAGTGGCTCTACTATTGATGAAGAAAGAACAGTCACCCAGGGGTTCAGCCGGTTCAGCTGGTTAGTCTGGAGTGGCTCTACTATTGATGAAGAAAGAACAGTCACCCAGGGTTTCAGCTGGTTAGTCTGGAGTGGCTCTACTATTGATGAAGAAAGAACAGTCACCCAGGGTTTCAGACTGGTTCAGCTGGTTAGTCTGGAGTGGCTCTACTATTGATGAAGAAAGAACAGTCACCCAGGGGTTCAGCTGGTTCAGCTGGTTAGTCTGGAGTGGCTCTACTATTGATGAAGAAAGAACAGTCACCCAGGGTTTCAGCTGGTTAGTCTGGAGTGGCTCTACTATTGATGAAGAAAGAACAGTCACCCAGGGTTTCAGACTGGTTCAGCTGGTTAGTCTGGAGTGGCTCTACTATTGATGAAGAAAGAACAGTCACCCAGGGTTTCAGCTGGTTCAGCTGGTTAGTCTGGAGTGGCTCTACTATTGATGAAGAAAGAACAGTCACCCAGGGTTTCAGCTGGTTCAGCTGGTTAGTCTGGAGTGGCTCTACTATTGATGAAGAAAGAACAGTCACCCAGGGTTTCAGCTGGTTCAGCTGGTTAGTCTGGAGTGGCTCTACTATTGATGAAGAAAGAACAGTCACCCAGGGTTTCAGCTGGTTCAGCTGGTTAGTCTGGAGTGGCTCTACTATTGATGAAGAATGAACAGTCACCCAGGGTTTCATCTGGTTCAGCTGGTTAGTCTGGAGTGGCTCTACTATTGATGAAGAAAGAACAGTCACCCAGGGTTTCAGCTGGTTCAGCTGGTTAGTCTGGAGTGGCTCTACTATTGATGAAGAAAGAACAGTCACCCAGGGGTTCAGCTGGTTCAGCTGGTTAGTCTGGAGTGGCTCTACTATTGATGAAGAAAGAACAGTCACCCAGGGTTTCAGCTGGTTAGTCTGGAGTGGCTCTACTATTGATGAAGAAAGAACAGTCACCCAGGGTTTCAGCTGGTTCAGACGTAACACAATAAAACATTCACCTAAAGTCAACTGATTTAGTCTGAATAGGGCCCTAAGAGAAACCCCCTTCAGCTGGTTCAGCTGGTTAGTCTGGGAGCAACCCCCTTCAGCTGGTTAGTCTGGTAGAAAACCCCTTCAGCTGGTTAGTCTGGTAGCAAACCCCTTCAGCTGGTTCAGCTGGTTAGTCTGGTAGCAAACCCCTTCAGCTGGTTCAGCTGGTTAGTCTGGTAGCAAACCCCTTCAGCTGGTTCAGCTGGTTAGTCTGGTAGCAAACCCCTTCAGCTGGTTCAGCTGGTTAGTCTGGTAGCAAACCCCTTCAGCTGGTTAGTCTGGTAGCAAACCCCTTCAGCTGGTTAGTCTGGGAGCAAACCCCTTCAGCTGGTTAGTCTGGGAGCAAACCCCTTCAGCTGTTTAGTCTGGTAGCAAACCCCTTCAGCTGTTTAGTCTGGTAGCAAACCCCTTCAGCTGGATAGTCTGGGAGCAAACCCCTTCAGCTGTTTAGTCTGGTAGCAAACCCCTTCAGCTGTTTAGTCTGGTAGCAAACCCCTTCAGCTGTTTAGTCTGGTAGCAAACCCCTTCAGCTGTTTAGTCTGGTAGCAAACCCCTTCAGCTGGATAGTCTGGGAGCAAACCCCTTCAGCTGTTTAGTCTGGTAGCAAACCCCTTCAGCTGGTTCAGCTGGTTAGTCTGGTAGAAAACCCCTTCAGCTGGTTCAGCTGGTTAGTCTGGTAGAAAACCCCTTCAGCTGGTTCAGCTAGTTAGTCTGGTAGAAAACCCGTTCAGCTGGTTCAGCTGGTTAGTCTGGTAGAAAACCCGTTCAGCTGGTTAGTCTGGTAGAAAGCCCCTTCAGCTGGTTCAGCTGGTTAGTCTGGTAGAAAACCCCTTCAGCTGGTTCAGCTGGTTAGTCTGGTAGTCTCTACCTCCCTGTTCTCCTAACCAGGGATGACTCTACCTCCCTGTTCTCCTAACCAGGGATGACTCAACCTCCCTGTTCTCCTAACCAGGGATGACTCAACCTCCCTGTTCTCCTAACCAGGGATGACTCTACCTCCCTGTTCTCCTAACCAGGGATGACTCAACCTCCCTGTTCTCCTAACCAGGGATGACTCTACCTCCCTGTTCTCCAGCCCCTGCCTCCTCCTACCTCCCTGTTCTCCAGCCCTGCCTCCTCCTACCTCCCTGTTCTCCAGCCCTGCCTCCTCCTACCTCCCTGTTCTCCAGCCCCTGCCTCCCCCACCTCCCTGTTCTCCAGCCCCTGCCTCCCCCACCTCCCTGTTCTCCAGCCCTGCCTCCTCCTACCTCCCTGTTCTCCAGCCCCTGCCGCCTCCTACCTCCCTGTTCTCCAGCCCTGCCTCCTCCTACCTCCCTGTTCTCCAGTATTCAAATCAAATGTATTTATATAGCCCTTCTTACATCAGCTGATATCTCAAAGTGCTGTACAGAAACCCAGCCTAAAACCCCAAACAGCAAGCAATGCAGGTGTAGAAGCACGGTGGCTAGGAAAAACTCCCTAGAAAGGCCAGAAACGAGGAAGAAACCTAGAGAGGAACCAGGCTATGAGGGTTGCCCAGTCCTCTTCTGGCCGTGCCGGGTGGAGATTACAACAGAACATGGCCAAGATGTTCAAATGTTCATAAATTACCAGCATGGTCAAATAATAATTATCACAGTTGTTGTCGAGGGTGCAACATGTCAGCCGATCATTAAGAGTATCTCTACCGCTCCTGCTGTCTCTAGAGAGTTGAAAACAGCAGGTCTGGGACAGGTAGCACGACCGGTGAACAGGTCAGGGTTCCATAGCTGCAGGCAGAACAGTTGAAACTGGAGCAGCAGCACGGCCAGGTGGACTGTGGACAGCAGTCCTGAGGCATGGTCCTAGGGCTCAGGTCCTCCGAGAGAGAGAAAGAAAGAAAGAGAATTAGAGAGAGCACACTTAAATTCACACAGGACACCGGATAAGACAGGAGAAGTACTCCAGATATATCAAACTGACCCTAGCCCCCCGACACATAAACTACTGCAGCATAAATACTGGAGGCTGAGACAGGAGGGGTCAGAAGACACTGTGGTCCCATCCGATGATACCCCCGGACAGGACCAAACACGAAGGATATAACCCCACCCACTTTGCCAAAGCACAGCCCCTCAACCACCAACTTACCATCCTGAGTCAAGGCCGAGTATAGCCCACAAAGATCTCCGCCACGGCACAACCCAAGGGGGGGGGGGCGCCAACCCAGACAGGAAGATCACGTCAGTGACTCAACCCACTCAAGTGACGCACCCCTCCTAGGGATGGTATGAAAGAGCCCTAGTAAGCCAGTGACTCAGCCCCTGTAATAGGGTTAGAGGTAGAGAATCCCAGTGGAAAGAGGGGAACCGGCCAGGCAGAGACAGCAAGGGCGGTTCGTTGCTCCAGAGCCTTTCCGTTCACCTTCACACTCCTGGGCCAGACTACACTCAATCATATGACCCACTGAAGAGATGAGTCTTCAGTAAAGATTTAAAGGTTGAGACCGATTCTGCGTCTCTCACATGGGTAGGCAGACCATTCCATAAAAATGGAGCTCTATAGGAGACAGCCCTTCTCCAGCTGTTTGCTTAGAAATTCTAGGGACAATTAGGAGGCCTGCGTCTTGTGACCGTAGCGTACGTGTAGGTATGTACGGCAGGACCAAATCGGAAAGATAGGTAGGAGCAAGCCCATGTAATGCTTTGTAGGTTAGCAGTAAAACCTTGAAATCAGCCCTTGCCTTGACAGGAAGCCAGTGTAGAGAGGCTAGCACTGGAGTAATATGATCACATTGTTTGGTTCTAGTCAGGATTCTAGCAGCCGTATTTAGCACTAACTGAAGTTTATTTAGTGCTTTATCCGGGTAGCCGGAAAGTAGAGCATTGCAGTAGTCTAATCTAGAAGTAACAAAAGCATGGATGAATTTTTCTGCATCATTTTTGGACAGAAAGTTTCTGATTTTTGCAATGTTACGTAGATGGAAAAAAGCTGTCCTTGAAATGGTCTTGATATGTTCGTCAAAAGAGAGATCAGGGTCCAGAGTAACGCCGAGGTTCTTCACAGTTTTATTTGAGACGACTGTACAACCATTCAGATTAATTGTCAGATTCAACAGAAGATCTCTTTGTTTCTTCAGGCCTAGAACAAGCATCTCTGTTTTGTTCGAGTTTAAAAGTAGAAAGTTTGCAGCCATCCACTTCCTTATGTCTGAAACACAGTCCCTGCCTCCTCCTACCTCCCTGTTCTCCAGCCCCTGTGTCCTCCAATCAGATGGAGTGTTGAGTCTCTGTTCCTCCTCCCATAATGTGTTCTTTGTCTCATGGAGGCAGTCAGGAGTAGTTGAGACCCACAGAGGAATGTGTTGTGCATCGTAGTAGATGTATCTCTAGTTGATGATTTCTGCTGCTATCAGGTGAGTCTTGTTGATGCCAGCTGTGTCAGAGAGGAGAGGAATTTATGACTGGGGCTTTCAAGTTTAGTCAGTGGGTCTGGAAATGGTGTGTTATTATGAGAGACGGAGGAACAGTAGAACAGTATAACAGAACAGAAGAGGACAGTAGAACAGAACAGGACAGTAGAACAGAACAGAAGTGGACAGTAGAACAGAAGAGGACAGTAGAACAGTAGAACAGAACAGAAGAGGACAGTAGAACAGAACAGAAGAGGACAGTAGAACAGAACAGAAGTGGACAGTAGAACAGTAGAACAGAACAGAAGAGGACAGTAGAACAGAACAGAAGATGACAGTAGAACAGAACAAAACAGAACGGGACAGTAGAACAGTAGAACAGAACAGAAGAGGACATTAGAACAGTAGAACAGAACAGTAGAACAGAAGAGGACAGTAGAACAGTAGAACAGAACAGAAGAGGACATTAGAACAGTAGAACAGAACAGTAGAACAGAAGAGGACAGTAGAACAGTAGAACAGAATAGAAGAGGACAGTAGAACAGAACAGAAGAGGACAGTAGAACAGAACAGGACAGTAGAACAGAACAGTATAACAGAAGAGGACAGTAGAACAGAACAGAACAGTAGAACACTAGATAGGGAATAGGGTGCCATATGGGACATAACCCCTGTGGTGGCCTGGTCTGTCTGTCTGTCTGTCTGTCTGTCTGTCTGTCTGTCTGTCTGTCTGCCTGCCTGCCTGCCTGCCTGCCTGCCTGCCTGCCTGCCTGCCTGCCTGCCTGCCTGCCTGCCTGCCTGCCTGCCTGCCTGCCTGCCTGCCTGCCTGCCTGCCTGCCTGCCTGCCTGCCTGCCTGCCTGCCTGCCTGCCTGCCTGCCTGCCTGCCTGCCTGCCTGTCTGTCTGTCTGTCTGTCTGTCTGTCTGTCTGTCTGTCTGTCTGTCTGTCAGTCAGTCAGTCAGTCAGTCAGTCAGTCAGTCAGTCAGTCTATCATAGAGGACGTAATAGATCAGGCATTAACAGAACCAGGTCATATAGAGTCAGAGAGCTGTCGGCTGGCTGACCATCAGCTGAGCTGTTGCAGTGGTGTAAAGTACCTCAGTAAAAATACTTTAAACTTCTACTTAAGTCGTTTTTGGGGTATCTGTACTTTATATTATATTTTTTCATCACTACATTCCTGAAGAAAATGATGTGCTTTTTACTCCATACATTTTCTCTGACACGCAAAAGTACTCGTTACATTTTGAATGCTTAGCAGGACAGGAAAATGGTCCAATTCACACACTTATCAAGAGAACATCCCTGGTCATCCCTGCTGCCTCTGATCTTGAGGACTCACTAAACAGAGAACATCCCTGGTCATCCCTGCTGCCTCTGACTCACTAAACAGAGAACATCCCTGGTCATCCCTACTGCCTCAGATCTGGAGGACTCACTAAACAGAGAACATCCCTGGTCATCCCTACTGCCTCTGATCTGGAGGACTCACTAAACAGAGAACATCCCTGGTCATCCCCACTGCCTCTGATCTGGAGGACTCACTAAACAGAGAACATCCCTGGTCATCCCTACTACCTCTGATCTGGAGGACTCCCTGGTCATCACTAAACACAAATTATTTGTTTTTAAATTATGTCTGAGTGTTGGAGTTTGCCTCGGGCTTCCTGGGGAAAAAAAAAACAAGTCAATGGTGCCGTCTGGATTACTTAATAAAATAAATGTTTAATTATTCATACTTTTACTATTGATACTTCAGTATATCCAAAACCAAAGACTTTACTGGGTGACTTTCACTTTTACTTGAGTCATTTTCTATTCAGGTATCTTTACTTTTACTGACAATTCAGTACTTTTCCGTGAGTGAGTGAGTGAGTGAGTGAGTGAGTGAGTGAGTGAGTGGGTGGGTGGGTGGGTGGTTGGGTGGGTGGGTGGGTGTGTGTATCATTTCTACACAGGAGGTGGGAATCATTTCTACACAGGAGGTGGGAATCATTTCTACACAGGAGGTGGGAATCATTTCTACACAGGAGGTGGGTATCATTTCTACACAGGAGGTGGGTATCATTTCTACACAGGAGGTGGGTATCATTTCTACACAGGAGGTGGGTATCATTTCTACACAGGAGGTGAGTATCATTTCTACACAGGAGGTGGGAATCATTTCTACACAGGAGGTGGGTATCATTTCTACACAGGAGGTGGGAATCATTTCTACACAGGAGGTGGGTATCATTTCTACACAGGAGGTGGGTATCATTTCTACACAGGAGGTGAGTATCATTTCTACACAGGAGGTGGGTATCATTTCTACACAGGAGGTGGGTATCATTTCTACACAGGAGGTGAGTATCATTTCTATACAGGAGGTGAGTATCATTTCTACACAGGAGGTGGGAATCATTTCTATACAGGAGGTGGGAATCATTTCTACACAGGAGGTGGGTATCATTTCTACACAGGAGGTGGGTATCATTTCTACACAGGAGGTGAGTATCATTTCTATACAGGAGGTGAGTATCATTTCTATACAGGAGGTGGGTACCATTTCTACACAGGAGGTGGGTTGAGATGCTATGGGCAAGGTTATAGATGGCACCCAATATTAGCCTGGTCACAGATCTGTTATATAAAGAGATCACCCAGTATTAGCCTGGTCACAGATCTGTTATATAAAGAGATCACCCAGTATTAGCCTGGTCCCAGATCTGTTATATAAAGAGATCACCCAATATTAGCCTGGTCACAGATCTGTTATATAAAGAGATCACCCAGTGTTAGCCTGGTCAATGCATTTGAGCCAATCAGTTGTGACAAGATAGGGGTGGTATACAGAAGTTAGCCCTATTTGGTAAAAGACCAAGTCCATATTATGTCAAGAACAGCTCAAATAAGCAAAGAGAAACAACAGTCCATCATTACTTTAAGACATGAAGGTCAGTCAATACGAAACATTTCAATAACTCTTTATGTTTCTTCAAGTGCAGTCGCGAAAACCATCAAGCGCTATGATGAAACTGGCTCTCATGAGTACCACCACAGGAAAGGACGACCCGGAGATACCTCTGCTGCAGAGGATAAGTTCATTAGAGTTACCTGTACCTCAGATTGCAGCCCAAATAAATTCTTCACAGAGTTCAAGTAACAGACACATCTTAACATCAACTGTTCAGAGGAGACTGCATGAATCAGGCCTTCATGGTCGAATTGCTACGAAGAAACCACTACTAAAGGACACCAATGAGAAGAAGAGACTTGCTTGGGCCAAGAAACACAAGTAATGGACATTAGACAAGTGGAAATCTGTCCTTTAGTCTGATGAGTCCAAATTTGAAATGTTTGGTTCCCACCGCCGTGTCTTTGTGAGACGTAGGTGAACGGATGATCTCCGCATGTGTGGTTCCCACCGTGAAGCATGGAGGTGGAGGTGTGATGGTGTGGGGGGATTTGCTGGTGACACTGTCAGTGATTTATTTAGAATTCAAGGCACACTGAACCAGCATGGCTACCAGAGCATTCTGCAGCGATATGCCATTCCATCTGGTTTGTGCTTAGTGGGACTATCATTTGTTGTTCAACAGGACAATGACCCAACACACCTTCAGGCTGTGTAAGGGCTATTTGACCAAGAAAGAGAGTGATGGAGTGCTGCATCAGATGACCTGGCCTCCACAATCACCCGACCTCAACCCAATTAAGATTGTTTGGGATGATTTGAACCGCAGAGTGAAGGAAAAGCAGCCAACAAGTGCTCAGCATATGTGGGACCTCCTTCAAGACTGTTGGAAAAACATTCCTCATGAAGCTGGTTGAGAGAATGCCAAGAGTGTGCAAAGCTGTCATCAAGGCAAAGGGCGGCTATTTGAGGTATCTCACATATAAAATATATTTGATTTGTTTAACACTTTTTTTGGTTACTACATGATGAGCCATATGGAACCCTATTCCCTATATACAGTGGGGCAAAAATATTTAGTCAGCAAGTTGTGCAAGTTCTCCCACTTAAAAAGATGAGAGAGACCTGTAATTTTCATCATAGGTACACTTCAACTATGACAGACACAATTAGAAAAAGAAATCCAGAAAATCACATTGTAGGATTTTTAATGAATTTATTTGCAAAATATGGTGGAAAATAAGAATTTGGTCACCTACAAACAAGCAAGATTTCACAGACCTGTAACTTCTTCTTTAAGAGGCTAAATACTTTTTTGCCCCACTGTAATTCCATATGTGATATTTCATAGTTTTGATGTCTTCACTATTATTCTACTAAATAGTAAAAATAAAGAAAAACCCTTGAATGAGTTTGTGTGTCCAAACTGTTGACTGGTACTGTACATCCGACAAGAGAGAACACAATACGACGTAAAGACAGACCTAAGACAACACAATACGACGTAAAGACAGACCTAAGACAACACAATACGACATAAAGACAGACCTAAGACAACACAATACGACATAAAGACAGACCTAAGACAACACAATACGACATAAAGACAGACCTAAGACAACACAATACGACATAAAGACAGACCTAAGACAACACAATACGACATAAAGACAGACCTAAGACAACACAATACGACATAAAGACAGACCTAAGACAACACAATACGACATAAAGACAGACCTAAGACAACACAATACGACATAAAGACAGACCTAAGACAACACAATACGACATAAAGACAGACCTAAGACAACACAATACGACATAAAGACAGACCTAAGACAAAACACAATACGACATAAAGACAGACCTAAGACAACACAATACGACATAAGACAGACCTAAGACAACACAATACGACATAAAGACAGACCTAAGACAACACAATACGACATAAAGACAGACCTAAGACAACACAATACGACATAAAGACAGACCTAAGACAACACAATACGACATAAAGACAGACCTAAGACAACACAATACGACATAAAGACAGACCTAAGACAACACACAATACGACATAAAGACAGACCTAAGACAACAACACAATACGACATAAAGACAGACCTAAGACAACACAATACGACATAAAGACAGACCTAAGACAACACAATACGACATAAAGACAGACCTAAGACAACACAATACGACATAAAGACAGACCTAAGACAACACAATACGACATAAAGACAGACCTAAGACAACACAATACGACATAAAGACAGACCTAAGACAACACAATACGACATAAAGACAGACCTAAGACAACACAATACGACATAAAGACAGACCTAAGACAACACAATACGACATAAAGACAGACCTAAGACAACACAATACGACATAAAGACAGACCTAAGACAACACAATACGACATAAAGACAGACCTAAGACAACACAATACGACATAAAGACAGACCTAAGACAACACAATACGACATAAAGACAGACCTAAGACAACACAATACGACATAAAGACAGACCTAAGACAACACAATACGACATAAAGACAGACCTAAGACAACACAATACGACATAAAGACAGACCTAAGACAACACAATACGACATAAAGACAGACCTAAGACAACACAATACGACATAAAGACAGACCTAAGACAACACAATACGACATAAAGACAGACCTAAGACAACACAATACGACATAAAGACAGACCTAAGACAAAAACACAATACGACATAAAGACAGACCTAAGACAAAAACACAATACGACATAAAGACAGACCTAAGACAACACAATACGACATAAAGACAGACCTAAGACAACACAATACGACATAAAGACAGACCTAAGACAACACAATACGACATAAAGACAGACCTAAGACAACACAATACGACATAAAGACAGACCTAAGACAACAACACAATACGACATAAAGACAGACCTAAGACAACAACACAATACGACATAAAGACAGACCTAAGACAACAACACAATACGACATAAAGACAGACCTAAGACAACACAATACGACATAAAGACAGACCTAAGACAACACAATACGACATAAAGACAGACCTAAGACAACACAATACGACATAAAGACAGACCTAAGACAACACAATACGACATAAAGACAGACCTAAGACAACACAATACGACATAAAGACAGACCTAAGACAACACAATACGACATAAAGACAGACCTAAGACAACAACACAATACGACATAAAGACAGACCTAAGACAACAACACAATACGACATAAAGACAGACCTAAGACAACAACACAATACGACATAAAGACAGACCTAAGACAACACAATACGACATAAAGACAGACCTAAGACAACACAATACGACATAAAGACAGACCTAAGACAACACAATACGACATAAAGACAGACCTAAGACAACACAATACGACATAAAGACAGACCTAAGACAACACGATACGACATAAAGACAGACCTAAGACAACACAATACGACATAAAGACAGACCTAAGACAACACAATACGACATAAAGACAGACCTAAGACAACACAATACGACATAAAGACAGACCTAAGACAACACAATACGACATAAAGACAGACCTAAGACAACACAATACGACATAAAGACAGACCTAAGACAACACAATACGACATAAAGACAGACCTAAGACAACACAATACGACATAAAGACAGACCTAAGACAACACAATACGACATAAAGACAGACCTAAGACAACACAATACGACATAAAGACAGACCTAAGACAACACAATACGACGTAAAGACAGACCTAAGACAACACAATACGACGTAAAGACAGACCTAAGAGAACACAATACGACGTAAAGACAGACCTAAGACAACACAATACGACATAAAGACAGACCTAAGACAACACAATACGACAAAGACAGACCTAAGACAACACAATACGACATAAAGACAGACCTAAGACAACACAATACGACATAAAGACAGACCTAAGACAACACAATACGACATAAAGACAGACCTAAGACAACACAATACGACATAAAGACAGACCTAAGACAACACAATACGACATAAAGACAGACCTAAGACAACACAATACGACATAAAGACAGACCTAAGACAACACAATACGACATAAAGACAGACCTAAGACAACACAATACGACATAAAGACAGACCTAAGACAACACAATACGACATAAAGACAGACCTAAGACAACACAATACGACATAAAGACAGACCTAAGACAACACAATACGACATAAAGACAGACCTAAGACAACACAATACGACATAAAGACAGACCTAAGACAACACAATACGACATAAAGACAGACCTAAGACAACACAATACGACATAAAGACAGACCTAAGACAACACAATACGACATAAAGACAGACCTAAGACAACACAATACGACGTAAAGACAGACCTAAGAGAACACAATACGACATAAAGACAGACCTAAGACAACACAATACGACGTAAAGACAGACCTAAGAGAACACAATACGACGTAAAGACAGACCTAAGAGAACACAATACGACGTAAAGACAGACCTAAGACAACACAATACGACGTAAAGACAGACCTAAGACAACAACACAATACGACATAAAGACAGACCTAAGACAACACAATACGACATAAAGACAGACCTAAGACAACACAATACGACATAAAGACAGACCTAAGACAACACAATACGACATAAAGACAGACCTAAGACAACACAATACGACATAAAGACAGACCTAAGACAACACAATACGACATAAAGACAGACCTAAGACAACACAATACGACGTAAAGACAGACCTAAGACAACAACACAATACGACGTAAAGACAGACCTAAGACAACAACACAATACGACATAAAGACAGACCTAAGACAACAACACAGCATGGCAGCAACACAACACGACGTAAAGAGAGACCTAAGACAACAACACAGCATGGCAGCAACACAACACAACATAAACAGAGACCTAAGACAACAACACAGCATGGCAGCAACACAACACGACATAAAGAGAGACCTAAGCAACACAGCATGGTAACAACACAGCATGGGAGCAACACAACACGACATAAAGAGAGACCTAAGCAACACAGCATGGTAACAACACAGCATGGTAACAACACAGCACGGCAGCAACACAACACGACGTAAAGAGAGACCTAAGCAACACAGCATGGTAACAACACAGCATGGCAGCAACACAACATGGTAGCAGCACAAAACATGGTACAAACACTGGGCACAGACAACAGCACAAAGGGCAAGAAGGTAGACACAACAATACATCATGCGAAGCAGCCATTAACTGTCAGTATGTGTCCATGATTGAGTCTTTGAATGACGGTGAGACCAGGAAGAGAACTGACTCTGTCATCTTTACATTGTCCTCTTATGTGTTTGTTTGTGCGTCTTTGTGTGTGAGCAGGGTGACATGGACAAGGGCAGTGTGAGGAAGGACATGTTTAATGGAGGCCCCGCCCCCGACCCAACCTCCAATATGTCTTCCTCCCACTCCAAGCCTGCTGAGGAAGACGTGAAGGCTACCGTGCTACAGAAAGAGGTGAGTAATGTAGAGGACAGTACGTGTGTTAGTCTGTCTCTCTCTCTCCGTGTGTGTGTGTGTGTGTGTGTGTGTGTGTGTGTGTGTGTGTGTGTGTGTGTGTGTGTGTGTGTGTGTGTGTGTGTGTGTGTGTGTGTGTGTGTGTGTGTGTGTGTGTGTGTGTGTGTGTGTGTGTGTGTGTGTAATACCAGACAAAAGACCATTTTAAAACCGCCCCACTGCTCATGCCGTGTCTCCAGACATCCCCCAAACAAACAAAAAGTGACTCTCGGAGGGAGATGCACAACTGGTAAATAGTCTCCTTTTAGACGTGTCAGTCAGTCAGGTGGCTGCCGGCAGAGACTTCTAGTGCAGCAACGTTGAAGGGCTCTGGCTGGTATTACTGAGCCAGCTAGAAGGATGAAGGATGAAGATGACGTTAAACGGAGTCTACCTCAGCAGGAGCAAAAACACATACGTTACTCAAAAGTTCTCATAATAACTTTGGTGGTTGGAAAAAGTTCCCAATTATCATAAAAAGTAAAGATACCTTCATAGAACATGACTCAAGTTAAAGGAAAAGTCACCCAGTGAAATACTACTTGAATAAAAGTCTAAAACTATTTAGTTCTAAATATCCTTAAGGATCAAAAGTAAATGTAATTTCTAAAATATAGTTAAGGATCATATCAAGGCACAAGGCGAGACCCAGATGCAGACACAGGAGGCAGATGGTTGGAGTCTTACAATGTTATTGAATCCAAAAGGGGTAGGCAAGAGAATGGTTGTGTACAGGAAAAAGGTCAAAACCAGTTCAGAGTCCAATAGGTACCGAAGTGCAGGCAGATTCAAGGTCAGGGCAGTGGTCAGAACCGGGAAGACTAGCAAAATAGAATAGAGTAATGGGGAAAAATACGCTGGTTGACTTGACTAAGCATACAAGACGAACTGGTACAGAGAGACAGGAAACACAGGGATAAATACACTGGGACAGAGAGACAGGAAACACAGGGATAAATACACTGGTACAGAGAGACAGGAAACACAGGGATAAATACACTGGGACAGAGAGACAGGAAACACAGGGATAAATACACTGGGACAGAGAGACAGGAAACACAGGGATAGATACACTGGGACAGAGAGACAGGAAACACAGGGATAAATACACTGGTACAGAGAGACAGGAAACACAGGGATAGATACACTGGGACAGAGAGACAGGAAACACAGGGATAAATACACTGGGACAGAGAGACAGGAAACACAGGGATAAATACACTGGTATTTCATATTTCTTGTTAACCAGAATGCATCAACAGAAGTCCGACCAGTGGAGGTGGGCTGCAGAGGTTTTGTGGCAACATCTACAACCAGACTGCTTAGAGACCTGGGAATTAAGAGCCAGCGTTCGGCAATCAAAGCTGTATCGGAGGCGGCAGAAGGCAGCAGTCAGTGGCTCTGGATGAAGAGGAAAGACCTTAGCTGGGCCCCGAAGTGAGAGGGCCAGGAGGTATGCAGACAAAAACATGTATCCAAATCGTCTGTTTGATCTTTGGACGTGAAGGAGAACCATTGTGTTGCTCTTCAAATATAAACATACTACAAATGATGTTTCAAACAGACAATATGATACATGTAGCTTGTAGCATTATTCATGTAATAACTGACCAAGTATGACTTGCATTCTGGTTCCACTCCTGTGAAAACTGACCAAGTATGACATTGCATTCTGGTTCCACTCCTGTGAAAACTGACCAAGTATGACATTGCATTCTGGTTCCACTCCTGTGAAAACTGACCAAGTATGACATTGCATTCTGGTTCCACTCCTGTGAAAACTGACCAAGTATGACATTGCATTCTGGTTCCACTCCTGTGAAAACTGACCAAGTATGACATTGCATTCTGGTTCCACTCCTGTGAAAACTGACCAAGTATGACATTGCATTCTGGTTCCACTCCTGTGAAAACTGACCAAGTATGTCATTGCATTCTGGTTCCACTCCTGTGAAAACTGACCAAGTATGACATTGCATTCTGGTTCCACTCCTGTGAAAACTGACCAAGTATGACATTGCATTCTGGTTCCACTCCTGTGAAAACTGACCAAGTATGACATTGCATTCTGGTTCCACTCCTGTGAAAACTGACCAAGTATGACATTGCATTCTGGTTCCACTCCTGTGAAAACTGACCAAGTATGACATTGCATTCTGGTTCCATTCGTGTGATAACTCACCAAGTATGACATTGCATTCTGGTTCCATTCATGTGATAACTGACCAAGTATGATATTGCATTCTGGTTCCATTCATGTGATAACTGACCAAGTATGACATTGCATTCTGGTTCCATTCATGTGATAACTGACCAAGGGTTAAATGTCTAACCCATTTAACATTGCATTCTGGTTCTATTCGTGTTCTCGCTTGCTACAAGTACATAAGCTACTTGAGTGACCAACATCAATCCTCCTGGCTTGTGTACAAGGCCTTTGTATGGTAGCTGTAAATGTATAGTCCTGTTACAGTGTACAGGGTTACTGAGTGACTCTGACAACAGTATCTGACTGACTGAGGAATGTTAGGAAGCTGTTTACGGGTCAGTACCTCTCAATAGAACTACCGCATCATTCTGTAGTTTACACCGTGAGGCTCTCAGGAACCCAGGGTCAGTACCTCTCAATAGAACTACTGCTTCATTCTGTAGTTTACACCATTAGGCTCTCAGGAACCCAGGGTCAGTACCTCTCAATAGAACTACTGCTTCATTCTGTAGTTTACACCGTGAGGCTCTCAGGAACCCAGGGTCAGTACCTCTCAATAGAACTACTGCTTCATTCTGTAGTTTACACCATTAGGCTCTCAGGAACCCAGGGTCAGTACCTCTCAATAGAACTACTGCTTCATTCTGTAGTTTACACCGTGAGGCTCTCAGGAACCCAGGGTCAGTACCTCTCAATAGAACTACTGCTTCATTCTGTAGTTTACACCGTGAGGCTCTCAGGAACCCAGGGTCAGTACCTCTCAATAGAACTACTGCTTCTTTCTGTAGTTTACACCGTGAGGCTCTCAGGAACCCAGGGTCAGTACCTCTCAATAGAACTACTGCTTCATTCTGTAGTTTACACCGTGAGGCTCTCAGGAACCCAGGGTCAGTACCTCTCAATAGAACTACTGCTTCATTCTGTAGTTCATAGAGGAATGTTGATTGTAGATTAATTGTCACATTTTCCCCTCTTCGTTTTTTTTTTAACAGAAATTAGACATTTAACCCTGAATTAACCCTTTCAGTCCTGAGACCCCAGCAAAATTCATTTATCTGACTTTCATTTATCTGCATGCGGCACGAAATGAGACTCAGAGATGTGACTTCATCAACGAAACTGTAATGGGTGTTTTTATTTTCCACTCTCCCCGGGGCAGCACAAACAAACGCCATGGTAATGGCTAACCAAACAAACTAGCAGTTAGTACTAAACACAAAATCAACAACTTGAGACGAATGTTTAACAGGGAATCATGGTGGAATTTGCCTCATGCTTGTAATCACTGCCCCCTCTGCCCCTTCAGTCGGGTCATTAACTTCCTGAGGGCCGGGGGCAGTATTAGAAAATTCGGATGACTGATGTGCCCATAGTAAACTGCCTGTTACTCAGGCCCAGAAGCTAGGATATGCATATAATTGGTAGTATTTGGATAGAAAACACTCTGAAGTTTCTAAAACTGTTAAAGTAATGTCTGTGAGTATGACAGAACTGATGGCAGGTGAAAACCGAGAATCCAGAATCCATCCAGAGTTGTTTTTTTTTTAGGTGTCTGCTCTAATCCTTGTTAATGGGAAAATCAAAGGAATACAGCCCAGATTTCATAGGGCTTCCAGTAGATGTAGATGTCAACAGTCGTTGGAAAGAGTTTCAAGCTTGTTTCAGGCCTGTTTTTGGAAAAATGAGCTAGAATTTGTTATTTTTCTAGGTGGCTCCCATTTTGACTAGTAATGAACATACTATTCCCCTTATTAAATTTGATAATTTATTTACATATTAGGGTACCTGAGGATTGATTAGAAACGTTGTTTGACTTGTTTGGGCGAAGTTTACAACTTTTGGGATTATTTTGTATGCATTTTGAACGAGGAAAACAGGTGGATTACTGATTCAAGCGCGCCAACTAAACTGACTTTTTTGGGATATAAAGAAGGACTTTATCGAACAAAACAAGCATTTGATGTGTAGCTGGGACCCTTGGGATTGCAACCAGAGGTAGATCTTCAAAGGTAAATTATTTATGTTATCGCTTGTTTGGAAAATGTTTGTAATGCTTTTGTAAGCGTAGCGCTGTCCTCAGATAATCGCATGGTATGCATTCACCGTAAAGCCTTTTTGAAATCTGACAAAACGGCTGATTAACAAGAAGGTAAGATTTTAAATTATGTAGGATACTTGTATTGTCATGAATGTTTAATACTACGATTTTGTATTTTGAATTTGGCGCGCTCCGATTTCACCGGATGTTGACGAATTTGATGCTGGTAACGGGATTTCTGCACTAAGAGGTTTTAAGAGAGCACCAGCAACAATTAGGCAATTGACCTCAGGTGAGCTCATCAGTAGAGGCTGTACTGCGGCCCACCTCAAGGAGAGGAGTTGATCACTTGATCCAGCTGATCACAATATATTGAACAATAACACAAAATACAATAATGGAAATAAACAGACAAGCGTACATAAACTTAACGTAGACATAAATGTAAACGTAAATGAAAGGTTGCTGACAAGGTAAAAATCTGTCGTTCTGCCGCTGAACAATGCAGTTAACCCACTGTTCCCCTGAACAAGGCAGTTAACCCACTGTTCCCCTGAACAAGGCAGTTAACCCACTGTTCCCCTGAACAAGGCAGTTAACCCACTGTTCCCCTGAACAAGGCAGTTAACCCACTGTTCCCCTGAGCAAGGCAGTTAACCCACTGTTCCCCTGAGCAAGCCAGTTAACCCACTGTTCCCCTGAACAAGGCAGTTAACCCACTGTTCCCCTGAACAAGGCAGTTAACCCACTGTTCCCTGGGCGCTGAAGACGTCAATGTTGATTAAGTCAGCCCCCCCGCACCTCTCTGATTCAGAGGGGTTGGGTTGAATGTGGAAGACACATTTCAGTTGAAGGCATTCAGTTGTACAACTGACTAGGTACCCCCCTTTGCCCAACTGAGTAGGTATCGCCCTTTCCCCAACTGACTAGGCATCCCCCTTTCCCCAACTGAGTAGGTACCCCCCTTTCCCCAACTGAGTAGGTATCCACCTTTCCCCAACTGAGTAGGTATGCCCCTTTTCCTTTCCCCAACTGAGTAGGTACCCCCCCCCCCTTTCCCCAACTGAGTAGGTATCCACCTTTTCCTTTCCCCAACTGAGTAGGTATCCCCCTTTTCCTTTCCCCAACTGAGTAGGTATCCCCCTTTTCCTTTCCCCAACTGAGTAGGTATCCCCCTTTCCCCAACTGAGTAGGTATCCCCCTTTCCCCAACTGAGTAGGTATCCCCCCTTTCCCCAACTGAGTAGGTACCCCCCCCTTTCCCCAACTGAGTAGGTACCCCCCCCCCCTTTCCCCAACTGAGTAGGTATCCCCCTTTCCCCAACTGACTAGGTATCCCCCTTTCCCCAACTGACTAGGTACCCCCCTTTCCCCAACTGAGTAGGTACCCCCCCTTTCCCCAACTGACTAGGTATCCCCCTTTCCCCAACTGAGTAGGTATCCCCCTTTCCCCAACTGAGTAGGTATCCCCCTTTCCCCAACTGAGTAGGTACCCCTCTTTCCCCAACTGACTAGGTATCCCCCTTTCCCCAACTGAGTAGGTATCCCCCTTTCCCCAACTGAGTAGGTATCCCCCTTTCCTCAACTGAGTAGGTATCCCCCTTTCCCCAACTGAGTAGGTACCCCCCTTTTCCTTACATGTAAAACAATGTACACATTAAGACACGTGGTTGAGTGGTAAAACATTCACATATACAAAGCTTCCCAACAGGAGACGGGGGTTTAATCGCTGGTTCTACCGCCTGTATCACCCTCACAGGAAGTTGTCATAACCACTTCCTGTCTCTCTCTGCAGGTGGGCCTTTTGAGTGGGATCTGTCTGATCGTAGGAACCATGATCAGATCCGGTATCTTCGTCTCCCCTAAGGCAGTGCTGCTGGAAATGGGAGCCGTAGGACCATGTCTGTGTGTCTGGGCCGCCTGCGGGTTGCTAGCTACACTGGGTGAGGAGATAGACACACTCAGGCTACACTGGGTGAGAACACACACACACAAGCTACACTGGGTGAGGACACACACACACAGGCTACACTGGGTGAGGAGACACACACACACAGGCTACACTGGGTGAGGAGAAAGAAAGAAAGAAAGACAGACAGACAGACAGACAGACAGACATACACCTGGTTTTCTAGGTCTTAATTGATTAGTGAAGAACTCACCTAGTTGCCTATGTCTTAATTGATTAGTTACAAATTCACCTGGTTTTCTAGGTCTTAATTGATTAGTGAAGAACTCACCTGGTTGTCTAAGTCTTAATTGATTAGTGAAGACTCACCTGGTTGTCTAGGTCTTAATAGATTAGTTAAGAATTCATCTGGTTTCGTAGGTCTTAATTTATTAGTGAAGTACTCACCTGGTTGCCTATGTCTTAATTGATTAGTTACAAATTCACCTGGTTTTCTAGGTCTTAATTGATTTGTGAAGAACTCACCTGGTTGTCTATGTCTTAATTGATTAGTTAGGAATTCACCTGGTTGTCTAGGTCTTAATTGATTAGTGAAGAACTCATCTGGTTGTCTAGGTCTTAATTGATTAGTTAGGAACTCACCTGTTTTTTTTAGGTTTTAATTGATTATTGAAGAACTCACCAAGGTTGGCTAGGTCTTGATTGATTAGTTAGGAACTCACCTGGTTGTCTAGGTCTTAATTGATTAGTTAGGAACTCACCTGGTTGTCTAGGTCTTAATTGATTAGTTAGGAGCTCACCTGGTTGTCTAGGTCTTAATTGATTAGTTAGGAACTCACCTGGTTGTTTAGGTCCTAATTGGACACATTGATAGGAAATCCCCTGAAGCAGCAGCAGGTCTCGTGTCAACTAACTGTCTGTCTATGAGCCTGCCTGTCTGCCTGCAGGGGCGCTGTGCTACGCGGAGCTGGGCACCATGATCACTAAGTCTGGAGGGGAATACGTGTACTTGATGGAGGCCTATGGGTCAGTGACGGCCTACCTCTACTCATGGAGCACCATCATGGTCCTACAGCCCTCCGCCTTCGCCATCATCGCCCTGAGCTTCGCAGAGTACACATCCACACCGTTCTACCCAGGATGCACTCCTCCCATTGTGGTCACCAAGTGCCTGGCTGTAGTGTGCATATGTGAGTGTGAATCTTTCTTGAATTATGAAAATTCCTAATAGAAAACAATTGACATGCACTTCCTGAATGGACTGAATTAAAACCATGGCTCTATCTAAATTTGTGTTCCTTGCATCGTGTTGGAGAAGATCCAAGGTCCCTCCCCTCTGACCTTCTTCTCCAATGCCTTTTGAGAAGAGAGGATGCCAGATGAATAAAAAAATAGCCATGACTTGACCCCCACCGTGCTCTTCCTGCCTTGTGTTCTCCTCCTCCTCCTCTTCCCCTTTTCTCCTCCTCCTCCTTCTCTTCCTCCCGCCTCCTCCGCCTCCTGCTCCTCTAGTATCCTAGATACCAACTGTTGTTGTTCACTTGAGCAAGGCTCTTAACCCCTAGACTGCTCACTAGGCTTTCAACCCCTAGACTGATTACCAGTCTCTTAACCCCTAGACTGAGCACCAGTCTCTTAACCCCTAGACTGATCACCAGTCTCTGAACCCCTAAACTGATCACCAGTCTCTTAACCCCTAGACTGATCACCAGTCTCTTAACCCCTAGACTGATCACCAGTCTCTTAACCCCTAAACTGATCACCAGTCTCTTAACCCCTAAACTGATCACCAGGCTCTTAACCCCTAAACTGATCACCAGTCTCTTAACCCCTAACTGATCACCAGTCTCTTAACCCCTAAACTGATCACCAGGCTCTTAACCCCTAAACTGATCACCAGGCTCTTAACCCCTAAACTGATCACCAGTCTCTTAACCCCTAAACTGATCACCAGTCTCTTAACCCCCAAACTGATCACCAGTCTCTTAACCCCTAGACTGATCACCAGTCTCTTAACCCCTAGACTGATCACCAGTCTCTTAACCCCTAGACTGATCACCAGTCTCTTAACCCCTAGACTGATCACCAGTCTCTTAACCCCTAGACTGATCACCAGTCTCTTAACCCCTAAGACTGATCACCAGTCTCTTAACCCCTAAACTGATCACCAGTCTCTGAACCCCTAAACTGATCACCGGTCTCTTAACCCCTAAACTGATCACCAGTCTCTTAACCCCTAAACTGATCACCAGTCTCTTAACCCCTAAACTGATCACCAGTCTCTTAACCCCTAAACTGATCACCAGTCTCTTAACCCCTAAACTGATCACCAGGCTCTTAACCCCTAAACTGATCACTAGTCTCTTAACCCCTAAACTGATCACCAGTCTCTTAACCCCTAAACTGATCACCAGGCTCTTAGCCCCTAAACTGATCACCAGTCTCTTAACCCCTAAACTGATCACCAGTCTCTTAACCCCTAAACTGATCACCAGTCTCTTAACCCCTAAACTGATCACCAGTCTCTTAACCCCTAAACTGATCACCAGTCTCTTAACCTCTAAACTGATCACCAGTCTCTTCACCCCTAAACTGATCACCAGTCTCTTAACCCCTAAACTGATCACCAGTCTCTTAACCCCTAAACTGATCGCCAGTCTCTTAACCCCTAAACTGATCACCAGTCTCTTAACCCCTAAACTGATCACCAGTCTCTTAACCCCTAAACTGATCACCAGTCTCTGAACCCCTAAACTGATCACCAGTCTCTGAACCCCTAAACTGATCACCAGTCTCTGAACCCCTAAACTGCTCACCAGTCTCTTAACCCCTAAACTGATCACCAGTCTCTTAACCCCTAAACTGATCACCAGTCTCTTAACCCCTAAACTCATCACCAGGCTCTTAACCCCTAAACTGATCACCAGTCTCTTAACCATCTACACTAGTAGATGCCCACAGTTCCAGCCTCATACGTGTGTGCGTGTGTGTGTGTGTGTGTGTGTGTGTGTGTGTGTGTGTGTGTGTGTGTGTGTGTGTGTGTGTGTGTGTGTGTGTGTGTGTGTGTGTGTGTGTGTTTGTCTTGGCTACAACAGAAGACCAACTTCTGTCTCGAATGGATTAATAAAATATTCCTCCTCTTCTTCCTCCTCTTCCTCCTCTTCCTCCCCTTCCTCCCCCTCCTCCCCTTCCTCCCCCTCCAGTTCTGATCATGTTGGTGAACTGTCTCAGTGTGAAGCTAGCCAACTATGTCCAGAACTTCTTCACTGCAGCCAAACTTCTCATCATCCTGGTCATCATAGTGGCGGGCATCGTCCTCTTGGCACAAGGTTGGTACTTTACACATTCTGCTGCCTGCCAAATGACACCCTATTCCCTATATAGTGCACTACTTTAGACCAGAGCCCTATGGCACCCTATTCCCTTTATAGTGCACTACTTGTCCTGAAAGGACTGATCTTTATATATAAACATCTCTTGGAAAGCTCATATTCTGAGCATTAAAAAAGTATGGTCTACAGATCTGAATGAATCTGAACAACCTTTTAACTGGAACAGAATATGAAAAAATATGATCTTGACATCCCGTAATCCAAACTATCAATTTATACATTTTAAATTTGTTCAGAGGAAACATTTAAAGTTTGTTCACGGACAATTTTTAACACCAAGGAAACGTTTAAAGATGAAATTGGCCCCAACTGTTCACTGAAACTTGTAGGAAACATACTGAAAGAATGTTGTTTCTTAATGTTCTCTGAACTATTTGAGAACATGACCAATGTCAAACCAGTTGGAGAACGTTCCTAGAACATTACCAATGTCAAACCAGTTGGAGAACGTTCCTAGAACATTACCAATGTCAAACCAGTTGGAGAACGTTCCTAGAACATGACCAATGTCAAACCAGTTGGAGAACGTTCCTAGAACATTACCAATGTCAAACCAGTTGGAGAACGTTCCTAGAACATTACCAATGTCAAACCAGTTGGAGAACGTTCCTAGAACATTACCAATGTCAAACCAGTTGGAGAACGTTCCTAGAACATTACCAATGTCAAACCAGTTGGAGAACGTTCCTAGAACATTACCAATGTCAAACCAGTTGGAGAACGTTCCTAGAACATTACCAATGTCAAACCAGTTGGAGAACGTTCCTAGAACATGACCAATGTCAAACCAGTTGGAGAACGTTCCTAGAACATTACCAATGTCAAACCAGTTGGAGAACGTTCCTAGAACATGACCAATGTCAAACCAGTTGGAGAACGTTCCTAGAACATTACCAATGTCAAACCAGTTGGATAACGTTCCTAGAACGTTACCAATGTCAAACCAGTTGGAGAACGTTCCTAGAACATTACCAATGTCAAACCAGTTGGAGAACGTTCCTAGAACATTACCAATGTCAAACCAGTTGGAGAACGTTCCTAGAACATTACCGGAATGAAATGAAATTTAACTGTTTGTACTTTTAGGAAACGTTCTGTTGAAGTAATAAAGTACCACTTTGTCAAGTTCCTTAAATGTGACCGACCACCTCGATTCGGTCTCAAGTAGCAAAATTTGAAATGGTGTTTTTTAAAACTTTGGATAGAAGTAGAGACTCAGAGCTACAAAATGGTGTATCAGACACTGCAGTTGAGGAACAATGGGGAAAGTAATTCTGCTTTGAAATTTCAGTAACTTGTAACGTCACTTTTGAGAAAATGACCCTTGAATGTTTTGGTACACCTACTGGAGAGCTCTTCTTTGTCTACACCTATTCAGCATTGTTCAAACCCTCTCAAGCCATGGCCCCACCCATCTCAATAACGATTCACGTGGTTCGCTAAACAGAGTGAGTAAGGTAGTAAACAAGGAAACAGATCTTACACGTAATGTTAGGTAGCGAGCCAGCAAACTAACGTTCGCAAGTTAACAGTACGCTTCAACTTACAATGAAAAAAATGACTTTCTGACTCAATTTGAAACTTATGATATCTGAAAATGTAGCTACTCTTACCCGTAAGGACGAATGCTTCACGGCAGACTGGAACCCCTTTAACTCTGTTTGTGCAGCTTGTTTGGGTTGTTTTCACGTTGTCAAATCACTCGCAACCATCGCACCATTTCCCCACCGATCTTTGTCAATAGCGTCTGCTAAATTCAGGGCAGCAATGTTTTTCAGTGCAGTAGAAACGGCCCCTTATTCCCTGTGTAGTGCACTACCCTATGGGCCCTGGTGAAAGGTAGTGTACTATAATATAGGGTATAGGGTGCCATTTGGGAAACAAACACTATTATCTTCTGCAACTTGGGTCTTTATGCATCAAAATGTTTTATTCCTCAGTGAGCGGTAGTGGAGTTCATCCCCTTTAGATAATTCCAGTCATTGTGGAGCCAAACTCAGAAGGTCACAGAGCCTATAGATCATGCTGTGATTGGGCTGATGTCACCTTTATTAACCTTTTATTACATTTATTTATTTATTATTCACCTTTTAATTAGCCTGATTGGTCCAATCTGACCTTTAACCTCTCACCTCCCCTGCAGGGCCAATCACCATGCACCTCCAGCTGCTGATGGAGGTCGTTCCTCCTGAGAAAAACGAATAGAGGAAGACAATAAACAGCCTAAACTGACTGATGTGGACAAATGTCTTTTAGTGCATCCCAAATGGTACCCTTTTCCCTATGTGGTGCACTACCCCATAGACCCTAGTCAAAAGTAGGGAATAGGGAATAGGGTGCCAATTGAGACGCATACTTCGAAAACACAGACTGTCTCATAATGAAGGTCCTGTCCTGTCTCATAATGAAGGTACTGTCCTGTCTCATAATGAAGGTACTGTCCTGTCTCATAATGAAGGTACTGTCCTGTCTCATAATGAAGGTCCTGTCTCATAATGAAGGTACTGTCCTGTCTCATAATGAAGGTACTGTCCTGTCTCATAATGAAGGTACTGTCCTGTCTCATAATGAAGGTACTGTCCTGTCTCATAATGAAGGTCCTGTCTCATAATGAAGGTCCTGTCTCATAATGAAGGTACTGTCTCATAATGAAGGTACTGTCCTGTCTCATAATGAAGGTACTGTCTCATAATGAAGGTACTGTCTCATAATGAAGGTACTGTACTGTCTCATAATGAAGGTCCTGTCTCATAATGAAGGTACTGTCCTGTCTCATAATGAAGGTACTGTCTCATAATGAAGGTACTGTCCTGTCTCATAATGAAGGTACTGTCCTGTCTCATAATGAAGGTACTGTTCTGTCTCATAATGAAGGTACTGTCCTGTCTCATAATGAAGGTACTGTCCTGTCTCATAATGAAGGTACTGTCCTGTCTCATAATGAAGGTCCTGTCTCATAATGAAGGTACTGTCCTGTCTCATAACGAAGGTACTGTCTCATAATGAAGGTACTGTCCTGTCTCATAATGAAGGTACTGTCCTGTCTCATAATGAAGGTCCTGTCCTGTCTCATAATGAAGGTACTGTCCTGTCTCATAATGAAGGTACTGTCTCATAATGAAGGTACTGTCCTGTCTCATAATGAAGGTACTGTCCTGTCTCATAATGAAGGTACTGTCCTGTCTCATAATGAAGGTACTGTCCTGTCTCATAATGAAGGTACTGTCCTGTCTCATAATGAAGGTACTGTCCTGTCTCATAATGAAGGTCCTGTCTCATAATGAAGGTACTGTCTCATAATGAAGGTACTGTCCTGTCTCATAATGAAGGTACTGTCCTGTCTCATAATGAAGGTACTGTCCTGTCTCATAATGAAGGTACTGTCTCATAATGAAGGTACTGTCCTGTCTCATAATGAAGGTCCTGTCTCATAATGAAGGTACTGTACTGTCTCATAATGAAGGTCCTGTCTCATAATGAAGGTACTGTCCTGTCTCATAATGAAGGTACTGTCCTGTCTCATAATGAAGGTACTGTCCTGTCTCATAACGAAGGTACTGTACTGTCTCATAATGAAGGTACTGTCCTGTCTCATAATGAAGGTACTGTCCTGTCTCATAATGAAGGACCTGTACTGTCTCATAATGAAGGTCCTGTCTCATAATGAAGGTACTGTCCTGTCTCATAATGAAGGACCTGTACTGTCTCATAATGAAGGTCCTGTCTCATAATGAAGGTACTGTCCTGTCTCATAATGAAGGTACTGTCCTGTCTCATAATGAAGGTCTTGTCTCATAATGAAGGTACTGTCCTGTCTCATAATGAAGGTACTGTCCTGTCTCATAATGAAGGTACTGTCTCATAATGAAGGTACTGTCTCATAATGAAGGTACTGTCCTGTCTCATAATGAAGGTACTGTCCTGTCTCATAATGAAGGTACTGTCCTGTCTCATAATGAAGGTACTGTCCTGTCTCATAATGAAGGTACTGTCCTGTCTCATAATGAAGGTACTGTCCTGTCTCATAATGAAGGTACTGTCCTGTCTCATAATGAAGGTACTGTCTCATAATGAAGGTACTGTCTCATAATGAAGGTCCTGTCCTGTCTCATAATGAAGGTACTGTCCTGTCTCATAATGAAGGTACTGTCCTGTCTCATAATGAAGGTACTGTCCTGTCTCATAATGAAGGTACTGTCCTGTCTCATAATGAAGGTACTGTCCTGTCTCATAATGAAGGTACTGTCCTGTCTCATAATGAAGGTACTGTCCTGTCTCATAATGAAGGTACTGTCCTGTCTCATAATGAAGGTACTGTCCTGTCTCATAATGAAGGTACTGTCCTGTCTCATAATGAAGGTCCTGTCTCATAATGAAGGTACTGTCCTGTCTCATAATGAAGGTATTGTCTCATAATGAAGGTACTGTCCTGTCTCATAATGAAGGTACTGTCCTGTCTCATAACCTCTCACCTCCCCTGCAGGGCCAATCACCATGCACCTCCAGCTGCTGATGGAGGTCGTTCCTCCTGAGAAAAACGAATAGAGGAAGACAATAAACAGCCTAAACTGACTGATGTGGACAAATGTCTTTTAGTGCATCCCAAATGGTACCTTTTTCCCTATGTGGTGCACTACCCCATAGACCCTAGTCAAAAGTAGTGCACTACATAGGGAATAGGGTGCCAATTGAGATGCATACTTCGAAAACACAGACTGTCTCATAATGAAGGTACTGTACTGTCTCATAATGAAGGTCCTGTCCTGTCTCATAATGAAGGTACTGTCCTGTCTCATAATGAAGGTACTGTCCTGTCTCATAATGAAGGTTCTGTCTCATAATGAAGGTACTGTCCTGTCTCATAATGAAGGTCCTGTCTCATAATGAAGGTCCTGTCTCATAATGAAGGTCCTGTCTCATAATGAAGGTCCTGTCTCATAATGAAGGTACTGTCTCATAATGAAGGTACTGTCCTGTCTCATAATGAAGGTACTGTCCTGTCTCATAATGAAGGTCCTGTCCTGTCTCATAATGAAGGTACTGTCCTGTCTCATAATGAAGGTACTGTCTCATAATGAAGGTCCTGTCCTGTCTCATAATGAAGGTACTGTCCTGTCTCATAATGAAGGTACTGTCCTGTCTCATAATGAAGGTACTGTCCTGTCTCATAATGAAGGTACTGTCTCATAATGAAGGTACTGTCTCATAATGAAGGTACTGTCTCATAATGAAGGTACTGTCCTGTCTCATAATGAAGGTACTGTACTGTCTCATAATGAATGTACTGTCCTGTCTCATAATGAAGGTACTGTCTCATAATGAAGGTACTGTCCTGTCTCATAATGAAGGTACTGTCCTGTCTCATAATGAAGGTACTGTCCTGTCTCATAATGAAGGTCCTGTCTCATAATGAAGGTACTGTCCTGTCTCATAATGAAGGTACTGTCCTGTCTCATAATGAAGGTACTGTCCTGTCTCATAATGAAGGTACTGTCTCATAATGAAGGTACTGTCCTGTCTCATAATGAAGGTACTGTACTGTCTCATAATGAAGGTACTGTCCTGTCTCATAATGAAGGTACTGTACTGTCTCATAATGAAGGTACTGTCCTGTCTCATAATGAAGGTACTGTCTCATAATGAAGGTACTGTCCTGTCTCATAATGAAGGTACTGTCCTGTCTCATAATGAAGGTACTGTCTCATAATGAAGGTACTGTCCTGTCTCATAATGAAGGTACTGTCCTGTCTCATAATGAAGGTACTGTCCTGTCTCATAATGAAGGTACTGTCCTGTCTCATAATGAAGGTACTGTCCTGTCTCATAATGAAGGTACTGTCCTGTCTCATAATGAAGGTACTGTCCTGTCTCATAATGAAGGTACTGTACTGTCTCATAATGAAGGTACTGTCTCATAATGAAGGTACTGTCTCATAATGAAGGTCCTGTCCTGTCTCATAATGAAGGTACTGTCCTGTCTCATAATGAAGGTACTGTCCTGTCTCATAATGAAGGTACTGTCCTGTCTCATAATGAAGGTACTGTCCTGTCTCATAATGAAGGTACTGTCCTGTCTCATAACGAAGGTACTGTACTGTCTCATAATGAAGGTACTGTCTCATAATGAAGGTACTGTCCTGTCTCATAATGAAGGTACTGTCCTGTCTCATAATGAAGGTACTGTCCTGTCTCATAATGAAGGTACTGTCTCATAATGAAGGTACTGTCTCATAATGAAGGTCCTGTCTCATAATGAAGGTACTGTCTCATAATGAAGGTACTGTCCTGTCTCATAACGAAGGTACTGTCTCATAATGAAGGTACTGTCCTGTCTCATAATGAAGGTACTGTCCTGTCTCATAATGAAGGTACTGTCCTGTCTCATAATGAAGGTACTGTCTCATAATGAAGGTACTGTCCTGTCTCATAATGAAGGTTACTGTCCTGTCTCATAATGAAGGTACTGTCTCATAATGAAGGTACGGTCTCATAATGAAGGTACTGTCCTGTCTCATAATGAAGGTACTGTCCTGTCTCATAATGAAGGTACTGTCCTGTCTCATAATGAAGGTACTGTCTCATAATGAAGGTACTGTACTGTCTCATAATGAAGGTACTGTCCTGTCTCATAATGAAGGTACTGTCCTGTCTCATAATGAAGGTACTGTCCTGTCTCATAATGAAGGTACTGTACTGTCTCATAATGAAGGTACTGTCCTGTCTCATAATGAAGGTACTGTCTCATAATGAAGGTACTGTCCTGTCTCATAATGAAGGTACTGTCCTGTCTCATAATGAAGGTCCTGTCTCATAATGAAGGTACTGTACTGTCTCATAATGAAGGTACTGTCCTGTCTCATAATGAAGGTACTGTCCTGTCTCATAATGAAGGTACTGTCTCATAATGAAGGTACTGTTCTGTCTCATAATGAAGGGTACTGTCCTGTCCTCATAATGAAGGTACTGTCTCATAATGAAGGTACTGTCCTGTCTCATAATGAAGGTACTGTACTGTCTCATAATGAAGGTACTGTCCTGTCTCATAATGAAGGTACTGTCCTGTCTCATAATGAAGGTACTGTCCTGTCTCATAATGAAGGTACTGTACTGTCTCATAATGAAGGTACTGTCCTGTCTCATAATGAAGGTACTGTCTCATAATGAAGGTACTGTCCTGTCTCATAATGAAGGTACTGTCTCATAATGAAGGTACTGTCCTGTCTCATAATGAAGGTACTGTACTGTCTCATAATGAAGGTACTGTCCTGTCTCATAATGAAGGTACTGTCTCATAATGAAGGTACTGTCCTGTCTCATAATGAAGGTACTGTCCTGTCTCATAATGAAGGTACTGTCCTGTCTCATAATGAAGGTACTGTCCTGTCTCATAATGAAGGTACTGTACTGTCTCATAATGAAGGTACTGTCCTGTCTCATAATGAAGGTACTGTCCTGTCTCATAATGAAGGTACTGTCTCATAATGAAGGTACTGTCTCATAATGAAGGAACTGTCCTGTCTCATAATGAAGGTACTGTACTGTCTCATAATGAAGGTACTGTCCTGTCTCATAATGAAGGTACTGTCCTGTCTCATAATGAAGGTACTGTCTCATAATGAAGGTACTGTACTGTCTCATAATGAAGGTACTGTCCTGTCTCATAATGAAGGTACTGTCCTGTCTCATAATGAAGGTACTGTCTCATAATGAAGGTACTGTACTGTCTCATAATGAAGGTCCTGTCTCATAATGAAGGTACTGTCTCATAATGAAGGTACTGTCCTGTCTCATAATGAAGGTACTGTACTGTCTCATAATGAAGGTACAGTCCTGTCTCATAATGAAGGTCCTGTCTCATAATGAAGGTACAGTCCTGTCTCATAATGAAGGTACTGTCCTGTCTCATAATGAATGTACTGTCCTGTCTCATAATGAAGGTCCTGTCTCATAATGAAGGTACTGTCCTGTCTCATAATGAATGTACTGTCCTGTCTCATAATGAAGGTACTGTCTCATAATGAAGGTTCTGTCTCATAATGAAGGTACTGTCCTGTCTCATAATGAAGGTACTGTACTGTCTCATAATGAAGGTACTGTCCTGTCTCATAATGAAGGTACTGTACTGTCTCATAATGAAGGTCCTGTCTCATAATGAAGGTACTGTCCTGTCTCATAATGAAGGTACTGTCTCATAATGAAGGTACTGTCCTGTCTCATAATGAAGGTACTGTACTGTCTCATAATGAAGGTACTGTACTGTCTCATAATGAAGGTACTGTCCTGTCTCATAATGAAGGTACTGTCCTGTCTCATAATGAAGGTCCTGTCTCATAATGAAGGTACTGTCCTGTCTCATAATGAAGGTACTGTCTCATAATGAAGGTACTGTCCTGTCTCATAATGAAGGTACTGTCCTGTCTCATAATGAAGGTACTGTCCTGTCTCATAATGAAGGTACTGTCTCATAATGAAGGTACTGTCCTGTCTCATAATGAAGGTACTGTACTGTCTCATAATGAAGGTACTGTCCGGTCTCATAATGAAGGTACTGTCCTGTCTCATAATGAAGGTACTGTCCTGTCTCATAATGAAGGTACTGTCCTGTCTCATAATGAAGGTCCTGTCTCATAATGAAGGTACTGTACTGTCTCATAATGAAGGTACTGTCCTGTCTCATAATGAAGGTACTGTCTCATAATGAAGGTACTGTCCTGTCTCATAATGAAGGTACTGTCCTGTCTCATAATGAAGGTACTGTCCTGTCTCATAATGAAGGTACTGTCCTGTCTCATAATGAAGGTACTGTCCTGTCTCATAATGAAGGTACTGTCTCATAATGAAGGTCCTGTCTCATAATGAAGGTACTGTCCTGTCTCATAATGAAGGTACTGTACTGTCTCATAATGAAGGTACTGTCCTGTCTCATAATGAAGGTCCTGTCTCATAATGAAGGTACTGTCCTGTCTCATAATGAAGGTACTGTCCTGTCTCATAATGAAGGTACTGTCTCATAATGAAGGTACTGTCTCATAATGAAGGTCCTGTCTCATAATGAAGGTACTGTCCTGTCTCATAATGAAGGTACTGTACTGTCTCATAATGAAGGTACTGTCCTGTCTCATAATGAAGGTCCTGTCCTGTCTCATAATGAAGGTTCTGTCTCATAATGAAGGTACTGTCCTGTCTCATAATGAAGGTACTGTCTCATAATGAAGGTACTGTCCTGTCTCATAATGAAGGTACTGTCTCATAATGAAGGTACTGTCCTGTCTCATAATGAAGGTCCTGTCCTGTCTCATAATGAAGGTACTGTCTCATAATGAAGGTACTGTCCTGTCTCATAATGAAGGTACTGTCCTGTCTCATAATGAAGGTACTGTCCTGTCTCATAATGAAGGTACTGTCCTGTCTCATAATGAAGGTACTGTCCTGTCTCATAATGAAGGTACTGTCCTGTCTCATAATGAAGGTACTGTCCTGTCTCATAATGAAGGTACTGTCCTGTCTCATAATGAAGGTACTGTCCTGTCTCATAATGAAGGTACTGTCCTGTCTCATAATGAAGGTACTGTCCTGTCTCATAATGAAGGTCCTGTCTCATAATATAATGAAGGTACTGTCTCATAATGAAGGTCCTGTCTCATAATGAAGGTACTGTCCTGTCTCATAACGAAGGTACTGTACTGTCTCATAATGAAGGTCCTGTCTCATAATGAAGGTACTGTCCTGTCTCATAATGAAGGTCCTGTCTCATAATGAAGGTACTGTACTGTCTCATAATGAAGGTCCTGTCCTGTCTCATAATGAAGGTACTGTCCTGTCTCATAATGAAGGTACTGTCCTGTCTCATAATGAAGGTACTGTTCTGTCTCATAATGAAGGTACTGTCCTGTCTCATAATGAAGGTACTGTCCTGTCTCATAATGAAGGTACTGTCCTGTCTCATAATGAAGGTCCTGTCTCATAATGAAGGTACTGTCCTGTCTCATAATGAAGGTACTGTCCTGTCTCATAATGAAGGTACTGTCCTGTCTCATAATGAAGGTACTGTCTCATAATGAAGGTACTGTCCTGTCTCATAATGAAGGTACTGTACTGTCTCATAATGAAGGTACTGTCTCATAATGAAGGTACTGTCCTGTCTCATAATGAAGGTACTGTCTCATAATGAAGGTACTGTCCTGTCTCATAATGAAGGTACTGTCTCATAATGAAGGTACTGTCCTGTCTCATAATGAAGGTACTGTCCTGTCTCATAATGAAGGTACTGTGTCATAATGTTGGAAATGCTGGAATCCTGTCTGTTTCTCTCCCTTGAGACTATCGCCAATGGATATGGTCTATATAATGGCCCTCTGTGTTTGAACTCTTTTTAGGAGGACATATTTGCTTTTAGGATACTGCCAATGTATATTGAAGACATATAGGCTCTGCTTATCAGGCGCCATCTCAAATCACACCCTATGCCCTAGGGAACGGGGCACCATCTCAAATCACACCCTATGCCCTAGGGAACGGGGCACCATCTCAAATCACACCCTACGCCCTAGGGAACGAGGCACCATCTCAAATCACACCCTATGCCCTAGGGAACGGGGCGCCATTGGTCTGCTTCTCAAATCACACCCTAAGCCCTAGGGAACGGGGCGCCATTGGTCTGCTTCTCAAATACAACCCTATGCCCTAGGGAACGGGGTGCCATCTCAAATCACACCCTATGCCCTAGGGAACGGGGCGCCATTGGTCTGTGTCTCAAATCACGCCCTATGCCCTAGGGAACGGGGCGCCATCTCAAATCACACCCTATGCCCTAGGGAACGGGACGCCATTGGTCTGCATCTCAAATCACACCCTATGCCCTAGGGAACGGGGCGCCATCTCAAATCACACCCTATGCCCTAGGGAACGGGGCGCCATTGGTCTGCTTCTCAAATCACACCCTAAGCCCTAGGGAACGGGGCGCCATTGGTCTGCTCTCAAATCACACCCTATGCCCTAGGGAACGGGGCGCCATTGGTCTGCTTCTCAAATCACACCCTATGCCCTAGGGAACGGGGCGCCATTGGTCTGCTTCTCAAATCACACCCTATGCCCTAGGGAACGGGGCGCCATCTCAAATCACACCCTATGCCCTAGGGAAGGGGGCGCCATCTCAAATCACACCCTATGCCCTAGGGAACGGGGGTGCCATCTCAAATCACACCCTATGCCCTAGGGAAGGGGGCGCCATCTCAAATCACACCCTATGCCCTAGGGAAGGGGGCGCCATCTCAAATCACACCCTATGCCCTAGGGAAGGGGGCGCCATCTCAAATCACACCCTATGCCCTAGGGAACTGGGTGCCATCTCAAATCACACCCTATGCCCTAGGGAAAGGGCGCCATTGGTCTGTGTCTCAAATCACACCCTATGCCCTAGGGAACGGGGCGCCATCTCAAATCACACCCTATGCCCTAGGGAACGGGGCATCATCTCAAATCACACCCTATGCCCTAGGGAACGGGGCGCCATTGGTCTGCTTCTCAAATCACACCCTATGCCCTAGGGAACGGGGCGCCATTGGTCTGCTTCTCAAATCACACCCTATGCCCTAGGGAACGGGGCGCCATCTCAAATCACACCCTATGCCCTAGGGAAGGGGGCGCCATCTCAAATCACACCCTATGCCCTAGGGAACGGGGTGCCATCTCAAATCACACCCTATGCCCTAGGGAAGGGGGCGCCATCTCAAATCACACCCTATGCCCTAGGGAAGGGGGCGCCATCTCAAATCACACCCTATTCCCTAGGGAACGGGGTGCCATCTCAAATCACACCCTATGCCCTAGGGAAGGGGGCGCCATCTCAAATCACACCCTATGCCCTAGGGAACGGGGCGCCATTGGTCTGCTTCTCAAATCACACCCTATGCCCTAGGGAACGGGGCGCCATTGGTCTGCTTCTCAAATCACACCCTATGCCCTAGGGAACGGGGCGCCATTGGTCTGCTTCTCAAATCACACCCTATGCCCTAGGGAACGGGGCGCCATCTCAAATCACACCCTATGCCCTAGGGAACGGGGTGCAATCTCAAATCACACCCTATGCCCCAGGGAAGGGGGCGCCATCTCAAATCACACCCTATGCCCTAGGGAAGGGGGCGCCATCTCAAATCACACCCTATGCCCTAGGGAACGGGGTGCCATCTCAAATCACACCCTATGCCCTAGGGAAGGGGGCGCCATTGGTCTGCATCTCAAATCACACCCTATGCCCTAGGGAACGGGGCGCCATCTCAAATCACACCCTATGCCCTAGGGAATGGGGCACCATCTCAAATCACACCCTATGCCCTAGGGAACGGGGCGCCATTGGTCTGCTTCTCAAATCACACCTTATGCCCTAGGGAACGGGGTGCCATCTCAAATCACACCCCTATGCCCTAGGGAAGGGGGCGCCATCTCAAATCACACCCTATGCCCTAGGGAACGGGGTGCCATCTCAAATCACACCCTATGCCCTAGGGAACGGGGCGCCATCTCAAATCACACCCTATGCCCTAGGGAAGGGGGCGCCATCTCAAATCACACCCTATGCCCTAGGGAACGGGGTGCCATCTCAAATCACACCCTATGCCCTAGGGAAGGGGGCGCCATCTCAAATCACACCCTATGCCCTAGGGTACGGGGTGCCATCTCAAATCACACCCTATGCCCTAGGGAACGGGGCGCCATTGGTCTGCTTCTCAAATCACACCCTATGCCCTAGGGAACGGGGCGCCATTGGTCTGCTTTTCAAATCACACCCTATGCCCTAGGGAACGGGGCGCCATTGGTCTGCTTCTCAAATCACACCCTATGCCCTAGGGAACGGGGCGCCATCTCAAATCACACCCTACGCCCTAGGGAACGAGGCACCATCTCAAATCACACCCTATGCCCTAGGGAACGGGGTGCCATCTCAAATCACACACTATGCCCTAGGGAACGGGGCGCCATTGGTCTGTGTCTCAAATCACGCCCTATGTCCTAGGGAACGGGGCGCCATCTCAAATCACACCCTATGCCCTAGGGAACGGGGCGCCATTGGTCTGCATCTCAAATCACACCCTATGCCCTAGGGAACGGGGGCGCCATCTCAAATCACACCCTATGCCCTAGGGAACGGGGCACCATCTCAAATCACACCCTATGCCCTAGGGAACGGGGCGCCATTGGTCTGCTTCTCAAATCACACCCTATGCCCTAGGGAACAGGGCGCCATTGGTCTGCTTCTCAAATCACACTCTATGCCCTAGGGAACGGGGCGCCATTGGTCTGCTTCTCAAATCACACCCTATGCCCTAGGGAACGGGGTGCCATCTCAAATCACACCCTATGCCCTAGGGAAGGGGCGCCATCTCAAATCACACCCTATGCCCTAGGAAGGGGGCGCCATCTCAAATCACACCCTATGCCCTAGGGAAGGGGGCGCCATCTCAAATCACACCCTATGCCCTAGGGAACGGGGTGCCATCTCAAATCACACCCTATGCCCTAGGGAACGGGGCGCCATTGGTCTGTGTCTCAAATCACGCCCTATGTCCTAGGGAACGGGGCGCCATCTCAAATCACACCCTATGCCCTAGGGAACGGGGCGCCATTGGTCTGCATCTCAAATCACACCCTATGCCCTAGGGAACGGGGCGCCATCTCAAATCACACCCTATGCCCTAGGGAACGGGGCACCATCTCAAATCACACCCTATGCCCTAGGGAACGGGGCGCCATTGGTCTGCTTCTCAAATCACACCCTATGCCCTAGGGAACAGGGCGCCATTGGTCTGCTTCTCAAATCACACCCTATGCCCTAGGGAACGGGGCGCCATTGGTCTGCTTCTCAAATCACACCCTATGCCCTAGGGAACGGGGCGCCATCTCAAATCACACCCTATGCCCTAGGGAAGGGGGCGCCATCTCAAATCACACCCTATGCCCTAGGGAACGGGGCGCCATCTCAAATCACACCCTATGCCCTAGGGAAGGGGCGCCATCTCAAATCACACCCTATGCCCTAGGGAAGGGGGCGCCATCTCAAATCACACCCTATGCCCTAGGGAAGGGGGCGCCATCTCAAATCACACCCTATGCCCTAGGGAACGGGGTGCCATCTCAAATCACACCCTATGTCCTAGGGAACGGGGCGCCATCTCAAATCACACCCTATGCCCTAGGGAACGGGGCGCCATTGGTCTGCATCTCAAATCACACCCTATGCCCTAGGGAACGGGGCGCCATCTCAAATCACACCCTATGCCCTAGGGAACGGGGCACCATCTCAAATCACACCCTATGCCCTAGGGAACGGGGCGCCATTGGTCTGCTTCTCAAATCACACCCTAAGCCCTAGGGAACGGGGCGCCATTGGTCTGCTTCTCAAATCACACCCTATGCCCTAGGGAACGGGGCGCCATTGGTCTGCTTCTCAAATCACACCCTATGCCCTAGGGAACGGGGCGCCATTGGTCTGCTTCTCAAATCACACCCTATGCCCTAGGGAACGGGGCGCCATTGGTCAGCTTCTCAAATCACACCCTATGCCCTAGGGAACGGGGCGCCATCTCAAATCACACCCTATGCCCTAGGGAACGGGGTGCCATCTCAAATCACACCCTATGCCCTAGGGAAGGGGGCGCCATCTCAAATCACACCCTATGCCCTAGGGAAGGGGGCGCCATCTCAAATCACACCCTATGCCCTAGGGAACGGGGTGCCATCTCAAATCCCACCCTATGCCCTAGGGAAGGGGGCGCCATCTCAAATCACACCCTATGCCCTAGGGAACGGGGTGCCATCTCAAATCACACCCTATGCCCTAGGGAACGGGGCGCCATTGGGCTGTGTCTCAAATCACGCCCTATGTCCTAGGGAACGGGGCGCCATCTCAAATCACACCCTATGCCCTAGGGAACGGGGCGCCATTGGTCTGCATCTCAAATCACACCCTATGCCCTAGGGAACGGGGCGCCATCTCAAATCACACCCTATGCCCTAGGGAACGGGGAACCATCTCAAATCACACCCTATGCCCTAGGGAACGGGGCGCCATTGGTCTGCTTCTCAAATCACACCCTAAGCCCTAGGGAACGGGGCGCCATTGGTCTGCTTCTCAAATCACACCCTATGCCCTAGGGAACGGGGCGCCATTGGTCTGCTTCTCAAATCACACCCTATGCCCTAGGGAACGGGGCGCCATTGGTCTGCTTCTCAAATCACACCCTATGCCCTAGGGAACGGGGCGCCATTGGTCAGCTTCTCAAATCACACCCTATGCCCTAGGGAACGGGCGCCATCTCAAATCACACCCTATGCCCTAGGGAACGGGGTGCCATCTCAAATCACACCCTATGCCCTAGGGAACGGGGCGCCATTGGTCTGCTTCTCAAATCACACCCTATGCCCTAGGGAACGGGGCGCCATTGGTCTGCTTCTCAAATCACACCCTATGCCCTAGGGAACGGGGCGCCATTGGTCTGCTTCTCAAATCACACCCTATGCCCTAGGGAACGGGGCGCCATCTCAAATCACACCCTACGCCCTAGGGAACGAGGCACCATCTCAAATCACACCCTATGCCCTAGGGAACAGGGTGCCATCTCAAATCACACCCTATGCCCTAGGGAACGGGGCGCCATTGGTCTGTGTCTCAAATCACGCCCTATGTCCTAGGGAACGGGGCGCCATCTCAAATCACACCCTATGCCCTAGGGAACGGGGCGCCATTGGTCTGCATCTCAAATCACACCCTATGCCCTAGGGAACGGGGCGCCATCTCAAATCACACCCTATGCCCTAGGGAACGGGGCACCATCTCAAATCACACCCTATGCCCTAGGGAACGGGGCGCCATTGGTCTGCTTCTCAAATCACACCCTATGCCCTAGGGAACAGGGCGCCATTGGTCTGCTTCTCAAATCACACTCTATGCCCTAGGGAACGGGGCGCCATTGGTCTGCTTCTCAAATCACACCCTATGCCCTAGGGAACGGGGTGCCATCTCAAATCACACCCTATGCCCTAGGGAAGGGGGCGCCATCTCAAATCACACCCTATGCCCTAGGGAAGGGGGCGCCATCTCAAATCACACCCTATGCCCTAGGGAAGGGGGCGCCATCTCAAATCACACCCTATGCCCTAGGGAACGGGGTGCCATCTCAAATCACACCCTATGCCCTAGGGAACGGGGCGCCATTGGTCTGTGTCTCAAATCACACCCTATGCCCTAGGGAAGGGGGCGCCATCTCAAATCACACCCTATGCCCTAGGGAACGGGGCGCCATCTCAAATCACACCCTATGCCCTAGGGAAGGGGGCGCCATCTCAAATCACACCCTATGCCCTAGGGAAGGGGGCGCCATCTCAAATCACACCCTATGCCCTAGGGAAGGGGGCGCCATCTCAAATCACACCCTATGCCCTAGGGAACGGGGTGCCATCTCAAATCACACCCTATGTCCTAGGGAACGGGGCGCCATCTCAAATCACACCCTATGCCCTAGGGAACGGGGCGCCATTGGTCTGCATCTCAAATCACACCCTATGCCCTAGGGAACGGGGCGCCATCTCAAATCACACCCTATGCCCTAGGGAACGGGGCACCATCTCAAATCACACCCTATGCCCTAGGGAACGGGGCGCCATTGGTCTGCTTCTCAAATCACACCCTAAGCCCTAGGGAACGGGGCGCCATTGGTCTGCTTCTCAAATCACACCCTATGCCCTAGGGAACGGGGCGCCATTGGTCTGCTTCTCAAATCACACCCTATGCCCTAGGGAACGGGGCGCCATTGGTCTGCTTCTCAAATCACACCCTATGCCCTAGGGAACGGGGCGCCATTGGTCAGCTTCTCAAATCACACCCTATGCCCTAGGGAACGGGGCGCCATCTCAAATCACACCCTATGCCCTAGGGAACGGGGTGCCATCTCAAATCACACCCTATGCCCTAGGGAAGGGGGCGCCATCTCAAATCACACCCTATGCCCTAGGGAAGGGGGCGCCATCTCAAATCACACCCTATGCCCTAGGGAACGGGGTGCCATCTCAAATCACACCCTATGCCCTAGGGAAGGGGGCGCCATCTCAAATCACACCCAATGCCCTAGGGAACGGGGTGCCATCTCAAATCACACCCTATGCCCTAGGGAACGGGGCGCCATTGGGCTGTGTCTCAAATCACGCCCTATGTCCTAGGGAACGGGGCGCCATCTCAAATCACACCCTATGCCCTAGGGAACGGGGCGCCATTGGTCTGCATCTCAAATCACACCCTATGCCCTAGGGAACGGGGCGCCATCTCAAATCACACCCTATGCCCTAGGGAACGGGGCACCATCTCAAATCACACCCTATGCCCTAGGGAACGGGGCGCCATTGGTCTGCTTCTCAAATCACACCCTAAGCCCTAGGGAACGGGGCGCCATTGGTCTGCTTCTCAAATCACACCCTATGCCCTAGGGAACGGGGCGCCATTGGTCTGCTTCTCAAATCACACCCTATGCCCTAGGGAACGGGGCGCCATTGGTCTGCTTCTCAAATCACACCCTATGCCCTAGGGAACGGGGCGCCATTGGTCAGCTTCTCAAATCACACCCTATGCCCTAGGGAACGGGGCGCCATCTCAAATCACACCCTATGCCCTAGGGAACGGGGTGCCATCTCAAATCACACCCTATGCCCTAGGGAAGGGGGGCGCCATCTCAAATCACACCCTATGCCCTAGGGAAGGGGGCGCCATCTCAAATCACACCCTATGCCCTAGGGAACGGGGTGCCATCTCAAATCACACCCTATGCCCTAGGGAAGGGGGCGCCATCTCAAATCACACCCAATGCCCTAGGGAACGGGGTGCCATCTCAAATCACACCCTATGCCCTAGGGAACGGGGCGCCATTGGGCTGTGTCTCAAATCACGCCCTATGTCCTAGGGAACGGGGCGCCATCTCAAATCACACCCTATGCCCTAGGGAACGGGGCGCCATTGGTCTGCATCTCAAATCACACCCTATGCCCTAGGGAACGGGGCGCCATCTCAAATCACACCCTATGCCCTAGGGAACGGGGCACCATCTCAAATCACACCCTATGCCCTAGGGAACGGGGCGCCATTGGTCTGCTTCTCAAATCACACCCTAAGCCCTAGGGAACGGGGCGCCATTGGTCTGCTTCTCAAATCACACCCTATGCCCTAGGGAACGGGGCGCCATTGGTCTGCTTCTCAAATCACACCCTATGCCCTAGGGAACGGGGCGCCATTGGTCTGCTTCTCAAATCACACCCTATGCCCTAGGGAACGGGGCGCCATCTCAAATCACACCCTATGCCCTAGGGAACGGGGCGCCATCTCAAATCACACCCTATGCCCTAGGGAACGGGGTGCCATCTTAAATCACACCCTATGCCCTAGGGAACGGGGCGCCATCTCAAATCACACCCTATGCCCTAGGGAACGGGGCACCATTGGAGACGCTGGCATTATGCTGTTCTTGTTCATGACTAGAGAGAATTTAAGAGACCAAAATGATGTCATATTTTTTTGCTTTTTATTTGTCCTCGACATTGTTAAAAATCCCTCATGTTTGCGCTGTTCAAGCACTTGTATATAATCTATGTCTAAGGTTTAAATTGTATTTGACAAGTTAAAAGACATATTTGTCCCTTGTTGTCTTCTATCTCGTCCACCAGCTGCCAGTTGAACTTGGGGACACGGTTCATCTTATACTGCCTACTGTGTGATGTATTCGTGTCACTCTAAACTGAATGTAGATTTATACTACTGAATTCAACAGTTTCAAAACCTCTTCTCTTCTCGGAGTTGAAAAGTAGGATAGTGAGTTGTGTTTGTGAATAAAACAGTTTACCCTTCAATTGTAATTCAATCCCACAAATCAATTCATTTGTCATCTTATAAAAAGTTTAAACTATCTCTTTGCCAAAAAAATACTAACCACAAATATCAATCACTTTCCTGAACTCGAACCTTCACCCACTTTAATCAGCATCATGACCTGCATTGATAGAGGCTATGGTAAGATCAGTCATCCACAACAGTAGGTGGCGTAGTAACAGAAGACACCGGAAACACGGTTCTTCTTCTACGCCCTTGACCTTCCTGCTCGTATGACGACACATCAACACAATAACATTTGACGTTGGTGTTGTGGAATTTGCTTCAGAATAACACTATTGGAAATGAGAGAATAAAACGAGCAAAAGATGAATACGGCTCTGAGACACTGGAAGGAGGCCGCGACGGTCATACTAGCTGCTGGTACGAGACATAAACTCCCTGTAGATAGTTTGACAAGGTGTGTCGATAAAGGCACCTCTGCACCTGCGATCAGTGAGCACTCCAACTTGCCTGACAGGTCAGCCTTCGACTATGAAGTGTTGTTGTTGAAACGAAGCGGTACGAGTGGTTTCATGCCGAATGCTTATGTCTTTCCCGGTGGTCTGGTGGATCCGTCAGATTTCTCAAGTGAATGGCTTGATCTTTTTCAATCTTTTCGGCTCTCACCGAATTTTGGACTGGGATTTGTGAAACAGCCGCCGGAGACGAGACCTCCCATCTTCGCCACTGACAGGAAGAAACTGGGTTCTCTCGTTCCAGGTGACGTCGCATTTAGAATCTGTGCAGTGAGGGAAACGTTCGAGGAGTCCGGTGTACTTCTAGTCGTGTCAAAAGAGGAAGAGGAAGAGAGTACTTTATTAACAGCATCGAGAACAACCGATACAGTCAACCCGAATTAACCAGAATAACTGATCTCTGTGACAAGAGTGAATTGGCTAAATGGAGAGTGCTGGTAAACGAGAACCCTTCTAACTTCATCAGAATGTGTAGGGAGCTGGAGTGTCTACCTAACATCTGGGCTCTGCATGAATGGGGTAACTGGCTGACCCCTACTGGTGTGTATGCGAAACAGCGGAGGTACGACACGGCCTTCTACATGTGCTGCTTGCAAGAAACACCACCTCACACCCTACAAGACGAGAAGGAAATTGTGCACTTTAAGGTGATACCATAGCTTAGTAAGGTGAACGTGTATTTTATTGTTGTGTTCAAAGGTTTAAGTGACTCTATATTCATTCATGATGTCTTTATCAGTTCATAATATTGTTGTAAACTGTTCATTTGATCTTAGTCTAACCTAAACCCCTCTCTCTCCTTCCCTTTCTCTCTCCTTCCCTTTCTCTCTCCTTCCCTTTCTCTCTCCTCCCCTCTCTCTCCTTCCCTTTCTCTCCTCCCTTCTCTCCTTCTCCTCTCTCTCCTCCCTTCCCCTCTCCCTCTCTCTCCTCCCCTCTCCCTCTCTCTCCTCCCCTCTCTCTCTCCACTCTCCCTCTCTCTCTCCTCCCCCTCCCCTCTCCTCTCCCTCCCTCTCTCCCCCCTCCCCTCTCTCTCCTCTCCTCCTCTCTCTCCCTCTCTCCTCCCATCTCCCTCTCTCTCTCTCTCCTCCCCTCTCCCCTCTCCTCTCTCTCTCTCTCTCCTCTCTCTCTCTCTCCTCTCCTCCCCTCTCTCTCCTCTCCTCCCCTCTCTCCCTCTCTCCTCCTCTCTCCTCTCCTCCCATCTCCCTCTCTCTCTCTCCTCCCCTCTCCCTCTCTCCTCCCCTCTCTCTCTCTCTCTCCTCCTCTCTCCTCCCCTCTCTCTCTCTCTCTCCTCCTCTCTCCTCCCCTCTCTCTCTCTCTCTCTCCTCCCCTCCCCTCTCCTCCTCTATCTCTCTCTCTCTCTCTCTCTCTATCTCTCTCTCTCTCTCTCCTCTCATCTCTCTCTCTCCTCTCCTCCATCTCCCTCCTCTCTCTCCTCTCCTCCCATCTCCCTCTCTCTCTCTCCTCTCCTCCCCTCTCTCTCTCTCCTCCCCTCTCTCTCTCTCCCCTCTCTCTCTCCCCTCTCTCTCTCCCCTCTCCCTCTCTCTCCTCTCCCTCTCTCTCCTCTCCTCTCCCTCTTCTCTCCTCTCCTCTCCCTCTCTCTCCTCCCCTCTCTCTCCTCTCCTCCCCTCTCTCTCCCTCTCTCTCCTCTCCTCCCCTCTCTCTCTCTCCTCTCCTCCCCTCTCCCTCTCTCCCTCTCTCCTCCTCTCTCCTCTCCTCCCATCTCCCTCTCTCTCCCTCTCTCCTCCCCTCTCCCTCTCTCTCTCTCCTCCCCTCTCCTCTCTCCTCCTCCCATCTCCCCTCTCTCCTCTCCTCCCCTCTCTCTCTCCTCCCCTCTCTCTCTCTCTCCTCCCCTCTCCTCTCCTCCCATCTCTCTCTTTCCTCCCCTCTCCCTCTCTCCTCGCCTCTCTCTCCTCCCTCTCCTCCCCTCTCCCTCTCTCCTCCCCTCTCTCTCTCCTCCCCTCTCCTCCTCTCTCTCTCTCTCTCTCCTCTCCTCCCATCTCCCTCTCTCTCTCTCTCTCTCTCAGTGGTCCACTCCCCAGAGATCCTCCACAGTTACCAGACCAGAGAGATGTGGATTGCCCCTCCACAGTTCTATGATCTCAGCCGTATGTGCCGGTTCCCCTCCCTGCAGAACCTCCACAGCTTCTCCAGACAGAGAGCTTCAGAGGGCTGTGAACAGTGGCTCCCTGTCCGCATGGTGTCAGACAGCTACTACATATCACTCCTCCCAGGTTAGAGTTTACATGAAGGGTCTGATTACTACATATCACTCCTCCCAGGTTAGAGTTTATATGAAGGGTCTGATTACTACATATCACTCCTCCCAGGTTAGAGTTTATATGAAGGGTCTGATTACTACATATCACTCCTCCCAGGTTAGAGTTTATATGAAGGGTCTGATTACTACATATCACTCCTCCCAGGTTAGAGTTTATATGAAGGGTCTGATTACTACATATCACTCCTCCCAGGTTAGAGTTTATATGAAGGGTCTGATTACTACATATCACTCCTCCCAGGTTAGAGTTTATATGAAGGGTCTGATTACTACATATCACTCCTCCCAGGTTAGAGTTTATATGAAGGGTCTGATTACTACATATCACTCCTCCCAGGTTAGTGTTTATATGAAGGGTCTGATTACTACATATCACTCCTCCCAGGTTAGAGTTTATATGAAGGGTCTGATTACTACATATCACTCCTCCCAGGTTAGAGTTTATATGAAGGGTCTGATTACTACATATCACTCCTCCCAGGTTAGAGTTTATATGAAGGGTCTGATTACTACATATCACTCCTCCCAGGTTAGAGTTTATATGAAGGGTCTGATTACTACATATCACTCCTCCCAGGTTAGAGTTTACATGAAGGGTCTGATTACTACATATCACTCCTCCCAGGTTAGAGTTTATATGAAGGGTCTGATTACTACATATCACTCCTCCCAGGTTAGAGTTTATATGAAGGGTCTGATTACTACATATCACTCCTCCCAGGTTAGAGTTTACATGAAGGGTCTGATTACTACATATCACTCCTCCCAGGTTAGAGTTTACATGAAGGGTCTGATTACTACATATCACTCCTCCCAGGTTAGAGTTTATATGAAGGGTCTGATTACTACATATCACTCCTCCCAGGTTAGAGTTTATATTTACTTAATTCAGAGCGTTGTCAGATTGTCCATTCGTGAATTCAGGGCCTTCCATTTACTTAATTCTAGTTCCCTTTATCAGTCATCTAGTGCCCTTTATCAGTCATCTAGTGTCCTTTATCCACGTCATCTAGTGCCCTTTATCCACGTCATCTAGTGCCCTTTATCAGTCATCTAGTGCCCTTTATCAGTCATCTAGTGCCCTTTATCCACGTCATCTAGTGCCCTTTATCACGTCATCTAGTGCCCTTTATCCACGTCATCTAGTGCCCTTTATCCACGTCATCTAGTGCCCTTTATCCACGTCATCTAGTGCCCTTTATCCACGTCATCTAGTGCCCTTTATCCACGTCATCTAGTGCCCTTTATCCACATCATCTAGTGCCCTTTATCCACGTCATCTAGTGCCCTTTATCAGTCATCTAGTGCCCTTTATCAGTCATCTAGTGTCCTTTATCCACGTCATCTAGTGCCCTTTATCCACGTCATCTAGTGCCCTTTATCAGTCATCTAGTGCCCTTTACCCACGTCATCTAGTGCCCTTTATCCACGTCATCTAGTGCCCTTTATCCACGTCATCTAGTGCCCTTTATCCACGTCATCTAGTGCCCTTTATCAGTCATCTAGTGCCCTTTATCAGTCATCTAGTGCCCTTTATCCATGTCATCTAGTGTCCTTTATCCACGTCATCTAGTGCCCTTTATCCACGTCATCTTAGTGCCCTTTATCAGTCATCTAGTGCCCTTTATCCACGTCATCTAGTGCCCTTTATCCACGTCATCTAGTGCCCTTTATCCACGTCATCTAGTGCCCTTTATCCACGTCATCTAGTGCCCTTTATCCACGTCATCTAGTGCCCTTTATCCACGTCATCTAGTGCCCTTTATCCACGTCATCTAGTGCCCTTTATCCACGTCATCTAGTGCCCTTTATCCACGTCATCTAGTGCCCTTTATCAGTCATCTAGTGCCCTTTATCCACGTCATCTAGTGCCCTTTATCCACGTCATCTAGTGTCCTTTATCAGTCATCTAGTGCCCTTTATCAGTCATCTAGTGTCCTTTATCCACGTCATCTAGTGCCCTTTATCCACGTCATCTAGTGCCCTTTATCAGTCATCTAGTGCCCTTTATCAGTCATCTAGTGCCCTTTATCCACGTCATCTAGTGCCCTTTATCACGTCATCTAGTGCCCTTTATCCACGTCATCTAGTGCCCTTTATCCACGTCATCTAGTGCCCTTTATCCACGTCATCTAGTGCCCTTTATCCACGTCATCTAGTGCCCTTTATCCACGTCATCTAGTGCCCTTTATCCACATCATCTAGTGCCCTTTATCCACGTCATCTAGTGCCCTTTATCAGTCATCTAGTGCCCTTTATCAGTCATCTAGTGTCCTTTATCCACGTCATCTAGTGCCCTTTATCCACGTCATCTAGTGCCCTTTATCAGTCATCTAGTGCCCTTTACCCACGTCATCTAGTGCCCTTTATCCACGTCATCTAGTGCCCTTTATCCACGTCATCTAGTGCCCCTTTATCCACGTCATCTAGTGCCCTTATCCACGTCATCTAGTGCCCTTTATCCACGTCATCTAGTGCCCTTTACACGTATCTAGTGCCCTTTATCAGTCATCTAGTGCCCTTTATCCACGTCATCTAGTGCCCTTTATCCACGTCATCTAGTGTCCTTTATCAATCATCTAGTGCCCTTTATCAGTCATCTAGTGCCCTTTATCCATGTCATCTAGTGCCCTTTATCCACGTCATCTAGTGCCCTTTATCCACGTCATCTAGTGCCCTTTATCCACGTCATCTAGTGTCCTTTATCAGTCATCTAGTGCCCTTTATCCACGTCATCTAGTGCCCTTTATCCATGTCATCTAGTGCCCTTTATCCACGTCATCTAGTGTCCTTTATCCACGTCATCTAGTGCCCTTTATCCACGTCATCTAGTGCCCTTTATCAGTCATCTAGTGCCCTTTATCAGTCATCTAGTGCCCTTTATCCACGTCATCTAGTGCCCTTTATCACGTCATCTAGTGCCCTTTATCCACGTCATCTAGTGCCCTTTATCCACGTCATCTAGTGCCCTTTATCCACGTCATCTAGTGCCCTTTATCCACGTCATCTAGTGCCCTTTATCCACGTCATCTAGTGCCCTTTATCCACATCATCTAGTGCCCTTTATCCACGTCATCTAGTGCCCTTTATCAGTCATCTAGTGCCCTTTATCAGTCATCTAGTGTCCTTTATCCACGTCATCTAGTGCCCTTTATCCACGTCATCTAGTGCCCTTTATCAGTCATCTAGTGCCCTTTACCCACGTCATCTAGTGCCCTTTATCCACGTCATCTAGTGCCCTTTATCCACGTCATCTAGTGCCCTTTATCCACGTCATCTAGTGCCCTTTATCAGTCATCTAGTGCCCTTTATCAGTCATCTTAGTGCCCTTTATCCATGTCATCTAGTGTCCTTTATCCACGTTCTAGTGCCCTTTATCCACGTCATCTTAGTGCCCTTTATCAGTCATCTAGTGCCCTTTATCCACGTCATCTAGTGCCCTTTATCCACGTCATCTAGTGCCCTTTATCCACGTCATCTAGTGCCCTTTATCAGTCATCTAGTGCCCTTTATCCACGTCATCTAGTGCCCTTTATCCACGTCATCTAGTGCCCTTTATCCACGTCATCTAGTGCCCTTTATCCACGTCATCTAGTGCCCTTTATCCACGTCATCTAGTGCCCTTTATCAGTCATCTAGTGCCCTTTATCCACGTCATCTAGTGCCCTTTATCCACGTCATCTAGTGTCCTTTATCAATCATCTAGTGCCCTTTATCAGTCATCTAGTGCCCTTTATCCATGTCATCTAGTGCCCTTTATCCACGTCATCTAGTGCCCTTTATCCACGTCATCTAGTGCCCTTTATCCACGTCATCTAGTGTCCTTTATCAGTCATCTAGTGCCCTTTATCCACGTCATCTAGTGCCCTTTATCCATGTCATCTAGTGCCCTTTATCCACGTCATCTAGTGCCCTTTATCCACGTCATCTAGTGTCCTTTATACACGTCATCTAGTGTCCTTTATCAGTCATCTAGTGCCCTTTATCAGTCATCTAGTGCCCTTTATCCACGTCATCTAGTGCCCTTTATCCACGTCATCTAGTGCCCTTTATCCTCGTCATCTAGTGCCCTTTATCAGTCATCTAGTGCCCTTTATCCACGTCATCTAGTGCCCTTTATCAGTCATCTAGTGCCCTTTATCAGTCATCTAGTGCCCTTTATCCACGTCATCTAGTGTCCTTTACCCACGTCATCTAGTGTCCTTTATCCACGTCATCTAGTGCCCTTTATCCACGTCATCTAGTGCCCTTTATCAGTCATCTAGTGCCCTTTATCAGTCATCTAGTGCCCTTATCCACGTCATCTAGTGCCCTTTATCACGTCATCTAGTGCCCTTTATCCACGTCATCTAGTGCCCTTTATCCACGTCATCTAGTGCCCTTTATCCACGTCATCTAGTGCCCTTTATCCACGTCATCTAGTGCCCTTTATCCACGTCATCTAGTGCCCTTATCCACATCATCTAGTGCCCTTTATCCACGTCATCTAGTGCCCTTTATCAGTCATCTAGTGCCCTTTATCAGTCATCTAGTGTCCTTTATCCACGTCATCTAGTGCCCTTTATCCACGTCATCTAGTGCCCTTTATCAGTCATCTAGTGCCCTTTACCCACGTCATCTAGTGCCCTTTATCCACGTCATCTAGTGCCCTTTATCCACGTCATCTAGTGCCCTTTATCCACGTCATCTAGTGCCCTTTATCAGTCATCTAGTGCCCTTTATCAGTCATCTAGTGCCCTTTATCCATGTCATCTAGTGTCCTTTATCCACGTCATCTAGTGCCCTTTATCCACGCATCTTAGTGCCCTTTATCAGTCATCTAGTGCCCTTTATCCACGTCATCTAGTGCCCTTTATCCACGTCATCTAGTGCCCTTTATCCACGTCATCTAGTGCCCTTTATCCACGTCATCTAGTGCCCTTTATCAGTCATCTAGTGCCCTTTATCCACGTCATCTAGTGCCCTTTATCCACGTCATCTAGTGCCCTTTATCAGTCATCTAGTGCCCTTTATCAGTCATCTAGTGTCCTTTATCCACGTCATCTAGTGCCCTTTATCCACGTCATCTAGTGCCCTTTATCAGTCATCTAGTGCCCTTTATCCACGTCATCTAGTGCCCTTTATCACGTCATCTAGTGCCCTTTATCCACGTCATCTAGTGCCCTTTATCCACGTCATCTAGTGCCCTTTATCCACGTCATCTAGTGCCCTTTATCCACGTCATCTAGTGCCCTTTATCCACGTCATCTAGTGCCCTTTATCCACGTCATCTAGTGCCCTTTATCCACGTCATCTAGTGCCCTTTATCCACGTCATCTAGTGCCCTTTATCAGTCATCTAGTGCCCTTTATCAGTCATCTAGTGTCCTTTATCCACGTCATCTAGTGCCCTTTATCCACGTCATCTAGTGCCCTTTATCAGTCATCTAGTGCCCTTTACCCACGTCATCTAGTGCCCTTTACCCACGTCATCTAGTGCCCTTTATCCACGTCATCTAGTGCCCTTTATCCACGTCATCTAGTGCCCTTTATCAGTCATCTAGTGCCCTTTATCAGTCATCTTAGTGCCCTTTATCCATGTCATCTAGTGTCCTTTATCCACGTCATCTAGTGCCCTTTATCCACGTCATCTTAGTGCCCTTTATCAGTCATCTAGTGCCCTTTATCCACGTCATCTAGTGCCCTTTATCCACGTCATCTAGTGCCCTTTATCCACGTCATCTAGTGCCCTTTATCAGTCATCTAGTGCCCTTTATCCACGTCATCTAGTGCCCTTTATCCACGTCATCTAGTGCCCTTTATCCACGTCATCTAGTGCCCTTTATCAGTCATCTAGTGCCCTTTATCCACGTCATCTAGTGCCCTTTATCCACGTCATCTAGTGTCCTTTATCAGTCATCTAGTGCCCTTTATCAGTCATCTAGTGCCCTTTATCCATGTCATCTAGCGCCCTTTATCCACGTCATCTAGTGCCCTTTATCCACGTCATCTAGTGCCTTTATCCACGTCATCTAGTGCCCTTTATCAGTCATCTAGTGCCCTTTATCCACGTCATCTAGTGCCCTTTATCCACGTCATCTAGTGCCCTTATCCACGTCATCTAGTGCCCTTTATCCACGTCATCTAGTGTCCTTTATCCACGTCATCTAGTGTCCTTTATCAGTCATCTAGTGCCCTTTATCAGTCATCTAGTGCCCTTTATCCACGTCATCTAGTGCCCTTTATCCACGTCATCTAGTGCCCTTTATCCACGTCATCTAGTGCCCTTTATCCACGTCATCTAGTGCCCTTTATCCACGTCATCTAGTGCCCTTTATCAGTCATCTAGTGCCCTTTATCAGTCATCTAGTGCCCTTTATCCACGTCATCTAGTGTCCTTTACCCACGTCATCTAGTGTCCTTTATCCACGTCATCTAGTGCCCTTTATCCACGTCATCTAGTGCCCTTTATCAGTCATCTAGTGCCCTTTATCAGTCATCTAGTGCCCTTTATCCACGTCATCTAGTGCCCTTTATCACGTCATCTAGTGCCCTTTATCCACGTCATCTAGTGCCCTTTATCCACGTCATCTAGTGCCCTTTATCCACGTCATCTAGTGCCCTTTATCCACGTCATCTAGTGCCCTTTATCCACGTCATCTAGTGCCCTTTATCCACATCATCTAGTGCCCTTTATCCACGTCATCTAGTGCCCTTTATCAGTCATCTAGTGCCCTTTATCAGTCATCTAGTGTCCTTTATCCACGTCATCTAGTGCCCTTTATCCACGTCATCTAGTGCCCTTTATCAGTCATCTAGTGCCCTTTACCCACGTCATCTAGTGCCCTTTATCCACGTCATCTAGTGCCCTTTATCCACGTCATCTAGTGCCCTTTATCCACGTCATCTAGTGCCCTTTATCAGTCATCTAGTGCCCTTTATCAGTCATCTAGTGCCCTTTATCCATGTCATCTAGTGTCCTTTATCCACGTCATCTAGTGCCCTTTATCCACGTCATCTTAGTGCCCTTTATCAGTCATCTAGTGCCCTTTATCCACGTCATCTAGTGCCCTTTATCCACGTCATCTAGTGCCCTTTATCCACGTCATCTAGTGCCCTTTATCAGTCATCTAGTGCCCTTTATCCACGTCATCTAGTGCCCTTTATCCACGTCATCTAGTGCCCTTTATCCACGTCATCTAGTGCCCTTTATCCACGTCATCTAGTGCCCTTTATCCACGTCATCTAGTGCCCTTTATCAGTCATCTAGTGCCCTTTATCCACGTCATCTAGTGCCCTTTATCCACGTCATCTAGTGTCCTTTATCAGTCATCTAGTGCCCTTTATCAGTCATCTAGTGTCCTTTATCCACGTCATCTAGTGCCCTTTATCCACGTCATCTAGTGCCCTTTATCCATGTCATCTAGTGCCCTTTATCCACGTCATCTAGTGCCCTTTATCCACGTCATCTAGTGCCCTTTATCCACGTCATCTAGTGCCCTTTATCCACATCATCTAGTGCCCTTTATCCACGTCATCTAGTGCCCTTTATCAGTCATCTAGTGCCCTTTATCAGTCATCTAGTGTCCTTTATCCACGTCATCTAGTGCCCTTTATCCACGTCATCTAGTGCCCTTTATCAGTCATCTAGTGCCCTTTACCCACGTCATCTAGTGCCCTTTATCCACGTCATCTAGTGCCCTTTATCCACGTCATCTAGTGCCCTTTATCCACGTCATCTAGTGCCCTTTATCAGTCATCTAGTGCCCTTTATCAGTCATCTAGTGCCCTTTATCCATGTCATCTAGTGTCCTTTATCCACGTCATCTAGTGCCCTTTATCCACGTCATCTTAGTGCCCTTTATCAGTCATCTAGTGCCCTTTATCCACGTCATCTAGTGCCCTTTATCCACGTCATCTAGTGCCCTTTATCCACGTCATCTAGTGCCCTTTATCAGTCATCTAGTGCCCTTTATCCACGTCATCTAGTGCCCTTTATCCACGTCATCTAGTGCCCTTTATCCACGTCATCTAGTGCCCTTTATCCACGTCATCTAGTGCCCTTTATCCACGTCATCTAGTGCCCTTTATCAGTCATCTAGTGCCCTTTATCCACGTCATCTAGTGCCCTTTATCCACGTCATCTAGTGTCCTTTATCAGTCATCTAGTGCCCTTTATCAGTCATCTAGTGCCCTTTATCCATGTCATCTAGTGCCCTTTATCCACGTCATCTAGTGCCCTTTATCCACGTCATCTAGTGCCCTTTATCCACGTCATCTAGTGTCCTTTATCAGTCATCTAGTGCCCTTTATCCACGTCATCTAGTGCCCTTTATCCACGTCATCTAGTGCCCTTTATCCACGTCATCTAGTGCCCTTTATCCACGTCATCTAGTGCCCTTTATCCACGTCATCTAGTGCCCTTTATCCACGTCATCTAGTGTCCTTTATCCACGTCATCTAGTGTCCTTTATCAGTCATCTAGTGCCCTTTATCAGTCATCTAGTGCCCTTTATCCACGTCATCTAGTGCCCTTTATCCACGTCATCTAGTGCCCTTTATCCTCGTCATCTAGTGCCCTTTATCAGTCATCTAGTGCCCTTTATCCACGTCATCTAGTGCCCTTTATCAGTCATCTAGTGCCCTTTATCAGTCATCTAGTGCCCTTTATCCATGTCATCTAGTGTCCTTATCAGTCATCTAGTGTCCTTTATCCACGTCATCTAGTGCCCTTTATCCACGTCATCTAGTGCCCTTTATCAGTCATCTAGTGCCCTTTATCCATGTCATCTAGTGTCCTTTATCCACGTCATCTAGTGCCCTTTATCCACGTCATCTAGTGCCCTTTATCAGTCATCTAGTGCCCTTTATCAGTCATCTAGTGCCCTTTATCAGTCATCTAGTGCCCTTTATCAGTCATCTAGTGCCCTTTATCCACGTCATCTAGTGCCCTTTATCCACGTCATCTAGTGCCCTTTATCCACGTCATCTAGTGCCCTTTATCCACGTCATCTAGTGCCCTTTATCCACGTCATCTAGTGCCCTTTATCCACGTCATCTAGTGCCCTTTATCAGTCATCTAGTGCCCTTTATCCACGTCATCTAGTGCCCTTTATCAGTCATCTAGTGCCCTTTATCCACGTCATCTAGTGCCCTTTATCAGTCATCTAGTGCCCTTTATCCACGTCATCTAGTGCCCTTTATCCACGTCATCTAGTGCCCTTTATCCACGTCATCTAGTGCCCTTTATCCACGTCATCTAGTGCCCTTTATCAGTCATCTAGTGCCCTTTATCCACGTCATCTAGTGCCCTTTATCCACGTCATCTAGTGCCCTTTATCCACGTCATCTAGTGCCCTTTATCCACGTCATCTAGTGCCCTTTATCCACGTCATCTAGTGCCCTTTATCCACGTCATCTAGTGCCCTTTATCCACGTCATCTAGTGCCCTTTATCCACGTCATCTAGTGCCCTTTCCACGTCATCTAGTGCCCTTTATCCACGTCATCTAGTGCCCTTTATCCATGTCATCTAGTGTCCTTTATCCACGTCATCTAGTGTCCTTTATCAGTCATCTACTGCCCTTTATCCACGTCATCTAGTGCCCTTTATCCTCGTCATCTAGTGCCCTTTATCAGTCATCTAGTGCCCTTTATCCACGTCATCTAGTGCCCTTTATCAGTCATCTAGTGCCCTTTATCAGTCATCTAGTGCCCTTTATCAGTCATCTAGTGCCCTTTATCCTCGTCATCTAGTGCCCTTTATCCACGTCATCTAGTGCCCTTTATCAGTCATCTAGTGCCCTTTATCAGTCATCTAGTGTCCTTTATCCACGTCATCTAGTGTCCTTTACCCACGTCATCTAGGCCCTTTATCCACGTCATCTAGTGTCCTTTATCTGTCATCTAGTGCCCTTTATCCACATCATCTAGGGTCCTTTACCCACGTCATCTAGTGCCCTTTATCCACGTCATCTAGTGCCCTTTATCAGTCATCTAGTGCCCTTTATCAGTCATCTAGTGCCCTTTATCCATGTCATCTAGTGTCCTTTATCCACGTCATCTAGTGCCCTTTATCAGTCATCTAGTGTCCTTAACCACGTCATCTAGTGCCCTTTACCCACGTCATCTAGTGCCCTTTACCCACGTCATCTAGTGCCCTTTATCAGTCATCTAGTGTCCTTTATCCACGTCATCTAGTGCCCTTTATCCATGTCATCTAGTGTCCTTTATCCACGTCATCTAGTGTCCTTTATCAGTCATCTACTGCCCTTTATCCATGTCATCTAGTGCCCTTTATCCTCGTCATCTAGTGCCCTTTATCAGTCATCTAGTGCCCTTTATCCACGTCATCTAGTGCCCTTTATCAGTCATCTAGTGCCCTTTATCAGTCATCTAGTGCCCTTTATCAGTCATCTAGTGCCCTTTATCAGTCATCTAGTGTCCTTTATCCACGTCATCTAGTGTCCTTTACCCACGTCATCTAGGCCCTTTATCCACGTCATCTAGTGTCCTTTATCTGTCATCTAGTGCCCTTTATCCACATCATCTAGGGTCCTTTACCCACGTCATCTAGTGCCCTTTATCCACGTCATCTAGTGCCCTTTATCAGTCATCTAGTGCCCTTTATCAGTCATCTAGTGCCCTTTATCCATGTCATCTAGTGTCCTTTATCCACGTCATCTAGTGCCCTTTATCAGTCATCTAGTGTCCTTAACCACGTCATCTAGTGCCCTTTACCCACGTCATCTAGTGCCCTTTACCCACGTCATCTAGTGCCCTTTATCAGTCATCTAGTGTCCTTTATCCACGTCATCTAGTGTCCTTTATCCACGTCATCTAGTGCCCTTTATCCACGTCATCTAGTGTCCTTTATCAGTCATCTAGTGCCCTTTATCAGTCATCTAGTGCCCTTTATCCACGTCATCTAGTGTCCTTTATCAGTCATCTAGTGCCCTTTATCAGTCATCTAGTGCCCTTTATCCACGTCATCTAGTGCCCTTTATCCTCGTCATCTAGTGCCCTTCATCAGTCATCTAGTGCCCTTTATCCACGTCATCTAGTGCCCTTTATCAGTCATCTAGTGCCCTTTATCAGTCATCTAGTGCCCTTTATCCACGTCATCTAGTGCCCTTTATCAGTCATCTAGTGCCCTTTATCAGTCATCTAGTGTCCTTTATCCACATCATCTAGTGCCCTTTATCCACGTCATCTAGTGCCCTTTATCAGTCATCTAGTGCCCTTTATCCACGTCATCTAGTGCCCTTTATCCACGTCATCTAGTGCCCTTTATCAGTCATCTAGTGCCCTTTATCCACGTCATCTAGTGCCCTTTATCCACGTCATCTAGTGCCCTTTATCCACGTCATCTAGTGCCCTTTATCAGTCATCTAGTGCCCTTTATCAGTCATCTAGTGCCCTTTATCCACGTCATCTAGTGTCCTTTACCCACGTCATCTAGTGCCCTTTATCCACGTCATCTAGTGCCCTTTATCAGTCATCTAGTGCCCTTTATCAGTCATCTAGTGCCCTTTATCCATGTCATCTAGTGTCCTTTATCCACGTCATCTAGTGCCCTTTATCAGTCATCTAGTGTCCTTTATCCACGTCATCTAGTGTCCTTTATCCACGTCATCTAGTGCCCTTTATCAGTCATCTAGTGCCCTTTATCCACGTCATCTAGTGCCCTTTATCCACGTCATCTAGTGCCCTTTATCAGTCATCTAGTGCCCTTTATCAGTCATCTAGTGCCCTTTATCAGTCATCTAGTGCCCTTTATCAGTCATCTAGTGCCCTTTATCCACGTCATCTAGTGTCCTTTACCCACGTCATCTAGTGCCCTTTATCCACGTCATCTAGTGCCCTTTATCAGTCATCTAGTGCCCTTTATCAGTCATCTAGTGCCCTTTATCCACGTCATCTAGTGTCCTTTACCCACGTCATCTAGTGCCCTTTATCCACGTCATCTAGTGCCCTTTATCAGTCATCTAGTGCCCTTTATCAGTCATCTAGTGCCCTTTATCCATGTCATCTAGTGTCCTTTATCCACGTCATCTAGTGCCCTTTATCAGTCATCTAGTGTCCTTTATCCACGTCATCTAGTGTCCTTTATCCACGTCATCTAGTGTCCTTTATCCACGTCATCTAGTGTCCTTTACCCACGTCATCTAGTGCCCTTTACCCACGTCATCTAGTGCCCTTTATCCACGTCATCTAGTGTCCTTTATCCACGTCATCTAGTGTCCTTTATCAGTCATCTAGTGCCCTTTATCCACGTAAGATGATTGTTTAACGTGTGTGTGTGTGTGTGTGTGTCCTTCTCTTACCAGGTGACGAGATGTACCCAGAGGAGGGGTCATGTCAGATGGATGTGACCCTGAACACAGACCAGAGCCTTAATGAGCTTCATCAGGGCTGTTCAGCACTGCACCGTATCGTAGCCTTGGACCCCTACACCGCTGCTGCTGTCATCACCATCACACCCAAATACAACCACCTGCTGCCCTTCACACAGTCCAGCCTGAGAACCGGCACCAGCAGTCAGCTCTGAGAGACGGGTTGACACTCAAATGGCACCCTATTCCCAATGACCTTTCAGCAGAGATACACAAACTACTGGTCAAAAGTAGTGCACTATATAGGGAATAGGGTCCTATAGGGCTCTGGTCTAAAGTAGTGCACTATATAGGGAATAGGGTGCCATAGGGCTCTGGTCTAAAGTAGTGCACTATATAGGGAATAGGGTGCCATTTGTGATGTGACCCATGTTTTGTGCTGTACAGGCCTGCTGCTAAGGTCTTGCTGCTGGTTGTGGACGGTTTAGGCCGTCATTGTAAATAAGAATTTGTTCTTAACTGACTTACCTAGTTAAACAAAGGTTAACTAAAAAATGTATTAAATTCTAGAAATTGATCTTGTTTTCAAATACCTCTCAATGTATTATTTCTGTACATGATTGTACAGATTTATTTAATCAGTGTGTTTTGTATGAAACATTCATTAGAACTATCACACCATTAACCACTGAGTCTACAAAACATTAAGAACACCTGCCCTTTCCATGACAGACTGACCAGGTGAGTCCAGGTGAAAGTCATTTAATGTCACCTGTTAAATCCACTTCAATCAGTGTAGATGAAGAGGAGGAGACGGGTTAAAGAAGGATTTACAAGCCTTGACAATTGAGACATGGATTGTGTGTGTGTGTGTGTGTGTGTGTGTGTGTGTGTGTTCCAATCAGAGGGTGAATGGGCAAGACAAAATGTTTAATGCCTTTGAACGGGGTAGGGTAGTAGGTGCCAGACGCACCGGTTTGAGTGTGTCAAGAACTGCAAAGCTGCTCGTTTTTTCATGCTCAACAGTTTCCTGTGTGTATCAAGAATTGCCCACCACCCAAAGGACATCCAGCCGACTTGACAACTGTGGGAAGCACTGGAGTCAACATGGGCCAGCATCCCTGTGGAACGCTCTTGACACAATTCCAGTCCATGCCTGACCCACTGAGGCTGTTCCGACACGTTGAGGCTGTTCTGAGGGCAGAAGGGGGTGGTGTAACTATATTAGGAAGGTGTTCTTAATGTTTGTCACTCAGTATGTCTAGGTAAACAATGCAGTAGTTGAGTTGTACAATTAACATATATCAGCCAGTGGATTCAGAAATAATGTGGATCATAAACCCAGGGAAACAGGAAACGGAAGCTGCACGTTCACCAACAACACAAACCCAGGGAGACAGGAGACACAAGCTGCACGACCACCAGGTAAGTCATGACAACAAGAGACACATCTCAATAGGTGTTCCAGGTAAGTCATGATGTGAAACATCTCAATAGGTGTTCCAGGTAAGTCATGACAACAAGAGACACCTCTCAATAGGTGTTCCAGGTAAGTCATGACATGAAACATCTCAATAGGTGTTCCAGGTAAGTCATGACAACAAGAGACACATCTCAATAGGTGTTCCAGGTAAGTCATGACAACGAGACACATCTTAGTAGGTGTTCCAGGTAAGTCATGACGTGAAACATCTCAATAGGTGTTCCAGGTAAGTCATGACAACAAGAGACACCTCTCAATAGGTGTTCCAGGTAAGTCATGACATGAAACATCTCAATAGGTGTTCCAGGTAAGTCATGACAACAAGAGACACCTCTCAATATGTGTTCCAGGTAAGTAATAACAACAAGAGACACATCTCAATAGGTGTTCCAGGTAAGTCATGACAGCAAGAGACACCTCTCAATAGGTGTTCCAGGTAAGTCATGACAACAAGAGACACTTCTCAATAGGTGTTCCAGGTAAGTAATAACAACAAGAGACACATCTCAATAGGTGTTCCAGGTAAGTCATGACAACAAGAGACACCTCTCAATAGGTGTTCCAGGTAAGTCATGACAACAAGAGACACATCTCAATATGTGTTCCAGGTACCCATCGGAGTGGGTTAGATGTCAGAGTGGGCTGTTTAACAGACACCTCAGCGTCAGAGTGGGCTGTTTAACAGACACCTCAGCGTCAGAGTGGGCTGTTTAACAGACACCTCAGCGTCAGAGTGGGCTGTTTAACAGACACCTCAGCATCGGAGTGGGTTAGATGTCAGAGTGGGCTGTTTAACAGACACCTCAGCATCAGAGTGGGTTAGATGTCAGAGTGGGCTGTTTAACAGACAGACACCTCAGCATCAGAGTGGGTTAGATGTCAGAGTGGGCTGTTTAACAGACACCTCAGCATAAGAGTGGGTTAGATGTAAGAGTGGGCTGTTTAACAGACACCTCAGCATCAGAGTGGGTTAGATGTCAGAGTGGGCTGTTTAACAGACACCTCAGCATCAGAGTGGGTTAGATGTCAGAGTGGGCTGTTTAACAGACACCTCCCCACCAGAGTGGGTTAGATGTCAGAGTGGGCTGTTTAACAGACAGACACCTCAGCATCAGAGTGGGTTAGATGTCAGAGTGGGCTGTTTAACAGACACCTCAGCATCAGAGTGGGTTAGATGTAAGAGTGGGCTGTTTAACAGACACCTCAGCATCAGAGTGGGTTAGATGTCAGAGTGGGCTGTTTAACAGACACCTCAGCATCAGAGTGGGTTAGATGTCAGAGTGGGCTGTTTAACAGACACCTCCCCACCAGAGTGGGTTAGATGTCAGAGTGGGCTGTTTAACAGACACCTCAGCATCGGAGTGGGTTAGATTTCAGAGTGGGCTGTTTACCAGACAGACACCTCAGCATCGGAGTGGGTTAGATTTCAGAGTGGGCTGTTTAACAGACACCTCAGCATCAGAGTGGGTTAGATTTCAGAGTGGGCTGTTTAACAGACAGACACCTCAGCATCGGAGTGGGTTAGATTTCAGAGTGGGCTGTTTAACAGACACCTCAGCATCAGAGTGGGTTAGATTTCAGAGTGGGCTGTTTAACAGACACCTCAGCATCAGAGTGGGTTAGATGTCAGAGTGGGCTGTTTAACAGACACCTCAGCATCAGAGTGGGTTAGATTTCAGAGTGGGCTGTTTAACAGACACCTCCCCACCGGAGTGGGTTAGATGTCAGAGTGGGCTGTTTAACAGACACCTCAGCATCAGAGTGGGTTAGATGTCAGAGTGGGCTGTTTAACAGACACCTCAGCATCAGAGTGGGTTAGATTTCAGAGTGGGCTGCAGAAACTTCTACGTTTTGAAGCCACAGGGGTTTTGACGAGATAGAGTACAGTTTATGGCAGATTTGACCTTTCGGAGCAGGGTAGGAGAATTAACATGGCAGGTTAGGAGAATTAACATGGCAGGTTAGGAGAATTAACATGGCAGGTTAGGAGAATTAACACGGCAGGTTAGGAGAATTAACACTGCAGGTTAGGAGAATTAACACGGCAGGTTAGGAGAATTAACACGGCAGGTTAGGAGAATTAACACGGCAGGGTAGGAGAATTCACACGGCAGGGTAGGAGAATTCACACGGCAGGGTAGGAGAATTAACACTGCAGGTTAGGAGAATTAACACGGCAGGTTAGGAGAATTTACACTGCAGGTTAGGAGAATTAACACTGCAGGTTAGGAGAATTAACACTGCAGGTTAGGAGAATTAACACTGCAGGTTAGGAGAATTAACACTGCAGGTTAGGAGAATTAACATGGCAGGTTAGGAGAATTAACATGGCAGGTTAGGAGAATTAACACGGCAGGTTAGGAGAATTTACACGGCAGGTTAGGAGAATTAACATGGCACTTTAGTAGAATTTACACTGCAGGTTAGGAGAATTAACATGGCAGGCTAGGAGAATTAACACGGCAGGTTAGGAGGATTAACATGGCAGGTTAGGAGAATTAACATGGCAGGTTAGGAGAATTAACATGGCAGGTTAGGAGAATTAACATGGCAGGTTAGGAGAATTAACATGGCAGGTTAGGAGAATTAACACGGCAGGTTAGGAGAATTAACACGGCAGGTTAGGAGAATTAACACGGCAGGGTAGGAGAATTCACACGGCAGGGTAGGAGAATTCACACGGCAGGGTAGGAGAATTAACACTGCAGGTTAGGAGAATTAACACGGCAGGTTAGGAGAATTTACACTGCAGGTTAGGAGAATTAACACTGCAGGTTAGGAGAATTAACACTGCAGGTTAGGAGAATTAACACTGCAGGTTAGGAGAATTAACACTGCAGGTTAGGAGAATTAACATGGCAGGTTAGGAGAATTAACATGGCAGGTTAGGAGAATTAACACGGCAGGTTAGGAGAATTTACACGGCAGGTTAGGAGAATTAACATGGCACTTTAGTAGAATTTACACTGCAGGTTAGGAGAATTAACATGGCAGGCTAGGAGAATTAACACGGCAGGTTAGGAGGATTAACATGGCAGGTTAGGAGAATTAACATGGCAGGTTAGGAGAATTAACATGGCAGGTTAGGAGAATTAACATGGCAGGTTAGGAGAATTAACATGGCAGGTTAGGAGAATTAACATGGCAGGTTAGGAGAATTAACATGGCAGGTTAGGAGAATTAACATGGCAGGTTAGGAGAATTAACATGGCAGGTTAGGAGAATTAACACGGCAGGTTAGGAGAATTAACACGGCAGGTTAGGAGAATTAACACGGCAGGTTAGGAGAATTAACACGGCAGGTTATGAGAATTAACACGGCAGGTTAGGAGAATTAACACGGCAGGTTAGGAGAATTAACACGGCAGGTTAGGAGAATTTACACGGCAGGTTAGGAGAATTAACACGGCAGGTTAGGAGAATTAACACGGCAGGTTAGGAGAATTAACACGGCAGGGTAGGAGAATTAACACGGCAGGGTAGGAGAATTAACACGGCAGGTTAGGAGAATTAACACGGCAGGTTAGGAGAATTAACACGGTAGGTTAGGAGAATTAACACGGCAGGTTAGGAGAATTAACACGGCAAGTTAGGAGAATTAACATGGCAGGTTAGGAGAATTAACATGGCAGGTTAGGAGAATTCACACGGCAGGTTAGGAGAATTCACACGGCAGGTTAGGAGAATTAACACGGCAGGTTAGGAGAATTAACACGGCAGGTTAGGAGAATTAACACGGCAGGTTAGGAGAATTAACACGGCAGGTTAGGAGAATTAACACGGCAGGTTAGGAGAATTAACACGGCAGGTTAGGAGAATTAACACGGCAGGTTAGGAGAATTCACACGGCAGGTTAGGAGAATTCACACGGCAGGTTAGGAGAATTAACACGGCAGGTTAGGAGAATTAACACGGCAGGTTAGGAGAATTAACACGGCAGGTTAGGAGAATTAACACGGCAGGTTAGGAGAATTAACACGGCAGGTTAGGAGAATTAACACGGCAGGTTAGGAGAATTAACACGGCAGGTTAGGAGAATTAACATGGCAGGTTAGGAGAATTAACATGGCAGGTTAGGAGAATTAACATGGCAGGTTAGGAGAATTAACACGGCAGGTTAGGAGAATTCACACGGCAGGTTAGGAGAATTAACACGGCAGGTTAGGAGAATTCACACGGCAGGTTAGGAGAATTAACACGGCAGGTTAGGAGAATTAACACGGCAGGTTAGGAGAATTAACACGGCAGGTTAGGAGAATTAACACGGCAGGTTAGGAGAATTAACACGGCAGGTTAGGAGAATTAACACGGCAGGTTAGGAGAATTAACACGGCAGGTTAGGAGAATTAACACGGCAGGTTAGGAGAATTAACACGGCAGGTTAGGAGAATTAACACGGCAGGTTAGGAGAATTAACACGGCAGGTTTTATTTATTTATTTTAATTTATTTCACCTTTATTTAACCAGGTAGGCTAGTTGAGAACACCTTTATTAACCAGGTAGGCTAGTTGAGAACACCTTTATTTAACCAGGTAGGCTAGTTGAGAACACCTTTATTTAACCAGGTAGGCTAGTTGAGAACACCTTTATTTAACCAGGTAGGCCAGTTGAGAACACCTTTATTTAACCAGGTAGGCCAGTTGAGAACACCTTTATTTAACCAGGTAGGCCAGTTGAGAACACCTTTATTTAACCAGGTAGGCCAGTTGAGAACACCTTTATTTAACCAGGTAGGCTAGTTGAGAACACCTTTATTTAACCAGGTAGGCTAGTTGAGAACACCTTTATTTAACCAGGTAGGCCAGTTGAGAACACCTTTATTTAACCAGGTAGGCCAGTTGAGAACACCTTTATTTAACCAGGTAGGCTAGTTGAGAACACCTTTATTTAACCAGGTAGGCCAGTTGAGAACACCTTTATTTAACCAGGTAGGCTAGTTGAGAACACCTTTATTTAACCAGGTAGGCTAGTTGAGAACACCTTTATTTAACCAGGTAGGCTAGTTGAGAACACCTTTATTTAACCAGGTAGGCTAGTTGAGAACACCTTTATTTAACCAGGTAGGCTAGTTGAGAACACCTTTATTTAACCAGGTAGGCTAGTTGAGAACACCTTTATTTAACCAGGTAGGCTAGTTGAGAACACCTTTATTTAACCAGGTAGGCTAGTTGAGAACACCTTTATTTAACCAGGTAGGCTAGTTGAGAACACCTTTATTTAACCAGGTAGGCTAGTTGAGAACACCTTTATTTAACCAGGTAGGCTAGTTGAGAACACCTTTATTTAACCAGGGTAGGCTAGTTGAGAACACCTTTATTTAACCAGGTAGGCTAGTTGAGAACACCTTTATTTAACCAGGTAGGCTAGTTGAGAACACCTTTATTTAACCAGGTAGGCTAGTTGAGAACACCTTTATTTAACCAGGTAGGCTAGTTGAGAACACCTTTATTTAACCAGGTAGGCTAGTTGAGAACACCTTTATTTAACCAGGTAGGCTAGTTGAGAACACCTTTATTTAACCAGGTAGGCTAGTTGAGAACACCTTTATTTAACCAGGTAGGCTAGTTGAGAACACCTTTATTTAACCAGGTAGGCTAGTTGAGAACACCTTTATTTAACCAGGTAGGCTAGTTGAGAACACCTTTATTTAACCAGGTAGGCTAGTTGAGAACACCTTTATTTAACCAGGTAGGCTAGTTGAGAACGCCTTTATTTAACCAGGTAGGCTAGTTGAGAACGCCTTTATTTAACCAGGTAGGCTAGTTGAGAACGCCTTTATTTAACCAGGTAGGCTAGTTGAGAACGCCTTTATTTAACCAGGTAGGCTAGTTGAGAACACCTTCATTTAACCAGGTAGGCTAGTTGAGAACACCTTCATTTAACCAGGTAGGCTAGTTGAGAACACCTTCATTTAACCAGGTAGGCTAGTTGAGAACACCTTTATTTAACCAGGTAGGCTAGTTGAGAAACACCTTTATTTAACCAGGTAGGCTAGTTGAGAACACCTTTATTAACCAGGTAGGCTAGTTGAGAACACCTTTATTTAACCAGGTAGGCTAGTTGAGAACACCTTTATTTAACCAGGTAGGCTAGTTGAGAACACCTTTATTTAACCAGGTAGGCTAGTTGAGAACACCTTTATTTAACCAGGTAGGCTAGTTGAGAACACCTTTATTTAACCAGGTAGGCTAGTTGAGAACACCTTTATTTAACCAGGTAGGCTAGTTGAGAACAAGTTCTCATTTGCAACTGCGACCTGGCCAAGATAAAGCAAAGCAGTGTGAACAGACAGCCGGTTAGTAGAATTAGGTTAAGGTTAGGAAAAAGGGTTAGAGTTAGCTAAAATGCAAACATTTTCCACTTTTGATGTCCAGTTGACATAAACCCCACAGGGGGGTTTCCACACCTGCTTTGATCTGAAATTTGATTGGTCGACAGTCCACCTTTTCTGTTGTGAGATTTGATTGGATGGTGAGTGTTTGGTGAAGTAATCTGAGAGTCACCTGGCACATTCCCCCCCGAGAAGCAATCTTAGAACAAAAACTCCATTCGCACCGAGAAGCAGAACAACAGAAACTAGAAAGAAAAAAAAATTTGAAGCAAATTTTATTTAAAAAAAATATGGATTTCTACACCCACATGAAACAGACAAATGCAGTCATAACCAGTCAAAACCAGTCCTTCTCATTGGAAACAGTGTTTAAGCCCCAAATGGCACCCTATTCCATACAGGCCCTGGTCTAAAGTAGTGCACTATATAGGGATAAGGGTCCTGGTCTAAAGTAATGCACTATATAGGGAATAGGGTCCCATTTGGGATGCAGAGACCATATTCCTCTTCAACCTTTTCCTTCTGTCTGATTGCAATCCTGTCTGAAGCTTCCACTCTCACAACATCCTGAGAGCACTTGTCTGTGTGACTGAAGAACCAGCAGGACAGTCTGCATAACAATGGGGACTCAAGGTCAATCAGATTTGTGAACATGGTCCCTAGCTGTGTGTTGCCACTCTCCATGTTGTCTGTTGTCTGTAGCTTGTGCGGTGTGGAAACACTTTGTTGCTTTTATGAATTTTGACTTGCTGCTTTTTGTTTTATGCTGCTCTGTCTGTATGCTACGTCTTGCTTGTCCTATGTTGCTCTGTCTGTATGCTACGTCTTGCTTGTCCTATGTTGCTCTGTCTGTATGCTACATCTTGCTTGTCCTATGTTGCTCTGTCTGTATGCTATGTCTTGCTTGTCCTATGTTGCTATGTCTTGCTTGTTCTATGTTGCTCTGTCTGTATGCTACGTCTTGCTTGTCCTATGTTGCTCTGTCTGTATGCTACGTCTTGCTTGTCCTATGTTGCTCTGTCTGTATGCTACATCTTGCTTGTCCTATGTTGCTCTGTCTGTATGCTATGTCTTGCTTGTCCTATGTTGCTATGTCTTGCTTGTTCTATGTTGCTATTGTCTATATTGTAATTGTTTTTAATAACCTGCCCAGGGACTGCGGTTGAAAATTAGCCGGCTGGCTAAAACCGGCACTTTTACTGAAACGTTGATTAATGTGCACTGTCCCTGTAAAATAAAATAAACTCAAACTCAAACTCAGCCGTTCAGCGAGACAGGAAACTGTCCTAACGTTATGCTCATCAGCTGATCCATACAGAGAGACGTTTCTTTTTACATGAGGATGTTGCATAGGATGATGTCATGAGGATGTTGCATAGGATGATGTCATGTATGACACCGATCGTACGCTGTGGTTGTTGAATGACACGTTCTGTGGTACACAAGGCAGTGTAGTAGTGGTAGTGTGGTAGTGGCAGAGGTTGTGGCAGAGGTTGTGGCAGAGGTTGTGGTAGTGGTTGTGTGGTAGTGGTTGTGTGGTAGTGGTAGTGTGGCAGAGGTAGTGGTTGTGGTAGTGTGGTAGTGGTTGTGGCAGAGGTTGTGTGGTAGTGGTTGTGTGGTAGTGTGGTAGTGTAGGCCTATAAGGCTGTGTGGTAGTGGTAGTGGTAGTGTAGGCCTATAAGGCTGTGTGGTAGTGTAGGCCTATAAGGCTGTGTAGTAGTGGTAGTGTGGTAGTGTAGGCCTATAAGGTAGTGGTAGTGTGGTAGTGTAGGCCTATAAGGTAGTGGTAGTGTGATAGTGTAGGCCTATAAGGCAGTGTAGTAGTGGTAGTGTAGGCCTATAAGGCAGTGTAGTAGTGGTAGTGTAGGCCTATAAGGCAGTGTAGTAGTGGTAGTGTAGGCCTATAAGGCAGTGTAGTAGTGGTAGTGTAGGCCTATAAGGCAGTGTAGTAGTGGTAGTGTGGTAGTGTAGGCCTATAAGGCAGTGTAGTGTGGTAGTGTAGGCCTATAAGGCTGTGTAGTAGTGGTAGTGTGGTAGTGTAGACCTATAAGGCAGTGTGGTAGTGTAGTTGTGGTAGTGTAGGCCTATAAGGCTGTGTAGTAGTGGTAGTGTAGGCCTATAAGGCTGTGTGGTAGTGTAGGCCTATAAGGCAGTGTAGTAGTGGTAGTGTAGGCCTATAAGGTAGTGTAGTAGTGGTAGTGTGGTAGTGTAGGCCTATAAAGCTGTGTAGTAGTGGTAGTGTGGTAGTGTAGGCCTATAAGGCAGTGTGGTAGTGTAGGCCTATGTGGTAGTGTGGTAGTGTAGTAGTGGTAGTGTAGTAGTGGTAGTGTAGGCCTATAAGGTAGTGTAGTAGTGGTAGTGTGGTAGTGTAGGCCTATAAAGCTGTGTAGTAGTGGTAGTGTAGGCCTATAAGGCTGTGTGGTAGTGTAGGCCTATAAGGCAGTGTAGTAGTGGTAGTGTGGTAGTGGTAGTGTAGTAGTGGTAGTCTGGTAGTGTAGGCCTATAAGGCAGTGTAGTAGTGGTAGTGTAGGCCTATAAGGCAGTGTAGTAGTGGTAGTGTAGGCCTATAAGGCTGTGTAGTAGTGGTAGTGTAGTAGTGGTAGTGGTAGTGTAGGCCTATAAGGCTGTGTAGTAGTAGTGTAGTAGTGGTTATGTGGTAGTGTAGGCCTATAAGGCAGTGTAGTAGTGGTAGTGTAGGCCTATAAGGCTGTGTAGTAGTGGTAGTGTGGTAGTGTAGGCCTATAAGGCTGTGTAGTAGTGGTAGTGTAGGCCTATAAGGCAGTGTGGTAGTGTAGGCCTATAAGGCTGTGTAGTAGTGTAGGCCTATAAGGCAGTGTAGTAGTGGTAGTGTGGTAGTGTAGGCCTATAAGGCAGTGTAGTAGTGGTAGTGTAGGCCTATAAGGCTGTGTGGTAGTGTAGGCCTATAAGGCAGTGTAGTAGTGGTAGTGTAGGCCTATAAGGTAGTGTAGTAGTGGTAGTGTAGGCCTATAAAGCTGTGTAGTAGTGGTAGTGTGGTAGTGTAGGCCTATAAGGCAGTGTGGTAGTGTAGTAGTGGTAGTGGTAGTGTGGTAGTGTAGGCCTATAAGGCTGTGTGGTAGTGTAGGCCTATAAGGTAGTGTAGTAGTGGTAGTGTAGTAGTGGTAGTGTGGTAGTGTAGGGCCTATAAGGCAGTGTAGTAGTGGTAGTGTAGGCCTATAAGGCAGTGTGGTAGTGTAGGCCTATAAGGCTGTGTAGTAGTGGTAGTGTGGTAGTGTGGTAGTGTAGGCCTATAAAGCTGTGTAGTAGTGGTAGTGTAGGCCTATAAGGCTGTGTGGTAGTGTAGGCCTATAAGGCAGTGTAGTAGTGGTAGTGTGGTAGTAGTGGTAGTGTAGGCCTATAAGGCAGTGTAGTAGTGGTAGTGTAGGCCTATAAGGCAGTGTGGTAGTGTGGTAGTGTAGGCCTATAAGGCAGTGTGGTAGTGGTAGTGTAGTAGTGGTAGTGGTAGTGTAGGCCTATAAGGCTGTGTAGTAGTAGTGTAGTAGTGGTTATGTGGTAGTGTAGGCCTATAAGGCAGTGTAGTAGTGGTAGTGTAGGCCTATAAGGCTGTGTAGTAGTGGTAGTGTGGTAGTGTAGGCCTATAAGGCTGTGTAGTAGTGGTAGTGTGGTAGTGTAGGCCTATAAGGCAGTGTAGTAGTGGTAGTGTAGGCCTATAAGGCAGTTTAGTAGTGGTAGTGTAGGCCTATAAGGCTGTGTAGTAGTGGTAGTGTGGTAGTGTAGGCCTATAAGGCAGTGTAGTAGTGTTGTAGTGTAGGCCTATAAGGCTGTGTAGTGTAGGCCTATAAGGTAGTGTAGTAGTAGTAGTGTAGGCCTATAAGGCAGTGTAGTAGTGGTAGTGTAGTAGTGGTAGTGTGGTAGTGTAGGCCTATAAGGCTGTGTAGCAGTGGTAGTGTGGTAGTGTAGACCTATAAGGCTGTGTATTAGTGGTAGTGTGGTAGTGTAGGCCTATAAGGCAGTGTAGTAGTGGTAGTGTAGGCCTATAAGGTAGTGTAGTAGTGGTAGTGTGGTAGTGTAGGCCTATAAGGCTGTGTAGCAGTGGTAGTGTGGTAGTGTAGGCCTATAAGGCAGTGTAGTAGTGGTAGTGTAGGCCTATAAGGCTGTGTAGTAGTGGTAGTGTATGCCTATAAGGCAGTGTAGTAGTGGTAGTGTAGGCCTATAAGGCAGTGTAGTAGTGGTATAAGGCAGTGTAGTAGTGGTAGTGTGGTAGTGTAGGCCTATAAGGTAGTGTGGTAGTGTAGGCCTATAAGGCAGTGTAGTAGTGGTAGTGTGGTAGTTTGGGCCTATAAGGCTGTGTAGTAGTGGCAGTGTGGACAGGACTAAATATCTAGTGACACAACAGGACTAACGATCTAGTGATGCAACAGGACTAACTATCTAGTGATACAACAGGACTAACGATCTAGTGATGCAACAGGACTAACTATCTAGTGATACAACAGGACTAACTATCTAGTGATACAACAGGACTAACAATCTAGTGATGCAACAGGACTAACTATCTAGTGACACAACAGGACTAACTATCTAGTGACACAACAGGACTAACGATCTAGTGATGCAACAGGACTAACTATCTAGTGATGCAACAGGACTAACTATCTAGTGATGCAACAGGACTAACAATCTAGTGACACAACAGGACTAGCTATCTAGTGATACAACAGGACTATCTAGTGACACAACAGGACTAACTATCTAGTGATACAACAGGACTAACTATCTGGTGATACAACCGGACTAACTATCTAGTGATACAACAGGACGAATGATCTAGTGATACAACAGGACTAACTATCTAGTGACACAACAGGACTAACTATCTAGCGATACAACAGGACTAACTATCTAGCGATACAACCGGACTAACTATCTAGTGATACAGCAGGACTAACTATCTAGTGTTCAAACAGGACTAACGATCTAGTGATACAACAGGACTAACTATCTAGTGTTCAAACAGGACTAATGATATAGTGACACAACAGGACTAACTATCTAGTGACACAACAGGACTAACTATCTAGTGATACAACAGGACTAACTATCTAGTGACACAACAGGACCAACTATCTAGTGATACAACAGGACTAACGATCTAGGGATACAACAGGACTAACTATCTAGTGACACAACAGGACTAACTATCTAGTGACACAAGAGGACTAACGATCTAGTGATACAACAGGACTAACTATCTAGTGACACAACAGGACTAACAATCTAGTGACACAAGAGGACTAACGATCTAGTGATACAACAGGACTAACTATCTAGTGTTCAAACAGGACTAATGATATAGTGACACAACAGGACTAACTATCTAGTGACACAACAGGACTAACTATCTAGTGAGACAACAGGACTAACTATCTAGTGACACAACAGGACTATCTAGTGATACAACAGGACTAACGATCTAGTGATACAACAGGACTAACTATCTAGTGACACAACAGGACTAACTATCTAGTGATACAACCGGACTAACTATCTAGTGACACAACAGGACTAACTATCTAGCGATACAACAGGACTAACTATCTAGCGATACAACCGGACTAACTATCTAGTGATACAGCAGGACTAACTATCTAGTGTTCAAACAGGACTAACGATCTAGTGACACAACAGGACTAACTATCTAGTGACACAACAGGACTAACTATCTAGTGAGACAACAGGACTAACTATCTAGTGACACAACGACTATCTAGTGATACAACAGGACTAACTATCTAGTGACACAACAGGACTAACTATCTAGTGACACAAGAGGACTAACGATCTAGTGATACAACAGGACTAACTATCTAGTGACACAACAGGACTAACAATCTAGTGACACAAGAGGACTAACGATCTAGTGATACAACAGGACTAACTATCTAGTGTTCAAACAGGACTAATGATATAGTGACACAACAGGACTAACTATCTAGTGACACAACAGGACTAACTATCTAGTGAGACAACAGGACTAACTATCTAGTGACACAACAGGACTATCTAGTGATACAACAGGACTAACGATCTAGTGATACAACAGGACTAACAATCTAGTGATGCAACAGGACTAACTATCTAGTGACACAACAGGACTAACTATCTAGTGACACAAGAGGACTAACGATCTAGTGATACAACAGGACTAACTATCTAGTGACACAACAGGACTAACTATCTAGTGATACAACCGGACTAACTATCTAGTGATACAACCGGACTAACTATCTAGTGACACAACAGTACTAACTATCTAGCGATACAACCGGACTAACTATCTAGTGATACAACAGGACTAACTATCTAGTGATACAGCAGGACTAACTATCTAGTGTTCAAACAGGACTAACGATCTAGTGACACAACAGGACTAACTATCTAGTGACACAACAGGACTATCTAGTGATACAACGGGACTAACTATCTAGTGACACAACAGGACTAACTATCTAGTGATACAACAGGACTAACGATCTAGTGATACAACAGGACTAACGATCTAGTGATACAACAGGACTAACGATCTAGTGACACAACAGGACTAACGATCTAGTGACACAACAGGACTAACGATCTAGTGATACAACAGGACTAACTATCTAGTGATACAACAGGACTATCTAGTGATACAACAGGACTAACTATCTAGTGATACAACAGGACTATCTAGTGAGACAACAGGACTAATGATCTAGTGATACATTCATAGAAACAATCTCTGTCGATACCCATCTAGTCTTACCATGAGCTAAATGACACAATGGAACAACCGACTGACAGGTTTCTGGAGGTCCGTTATATTCGCTGCCTCATTGATTTGATTGACAGAGATACGGCTGTTCTGGGACCAGGTTTGGACGCCCCAGAGTGTCATGGTTGGGTGGTGAACTACCTCCCACTGCTGAGGTACAGGATGAGTCTCAAATGGCACCCTATTCCCTATATAGTGCACTACTTTAGACCAGAGCCCTATTCCCTATATAGTGGTACTACTATAGACCAGATTCCTATTCCCTATATAGTGCACGACATTAGACCAGAGCCCTATTCCCTATATAGTGGTACTACTATAGACCAGATTCCTATTCCCTATATAGTGCACGACATTAGACCAGAGCCCTATTCCCTATATAGTGCACTGCATTAGACCAGAGCCCTATGACACCCTATTCCCTATATAATGCACCACTTTAGACCAGAGCCACAGTCTCTCATTGCCAACCCTCCCTATGCTACCACTGTGCTCTGTTGAGGAGGAGGAGGATCTGATTCCGGGCAGTCTCTACCTACGGTTGAAGTTGGAAGTTTACATACACCATAGCCAATACATTTAATCTCAGTTCTTCACAATTCCTGACATTTAATCCCTGTAAAAATTCCCTGTTTTATGTCAGTTAGGATCACCACTTTATTTGAATAATGGTAGAGAGAAATATTTCTTTCAGCTTTTATTTCTTTCATCACATTCCCAGCCGGTCAGAAGTTCACATTCACTCAATGAGTAGTTGTGTAACGGCCGTTGGCGGTGGAAGAAGGTGAGGACCAATGGGCAGCGTGGTAAGTGTCCATCACAACATGATGCTGCCACCCCCACAACATGATGCTGCCACTCCCACAACATGATGCTGCCACCCCCACAACATGATGCTACGATACCACGCTGCTTGGTCCTTTGGCGGTGGGTGATTCTGTAACGGCAGCGTGGTCAGGGTCCATCACAACATGATGCTGCCACCCCCACAACATGATGCTACGATACCACGCTGCTTGGTCCTTTGGCGGTGGGTGATTCTGTAACGGCAGCGTGGTCAGGGTCCATCACAACATGATGCTGCCACCCCCACAACATGATGCTGCCACTCCCACAACATGATGCTACGATACCACGCTGCTTGGTCCTTTGGCGGTGGGTGATTCTGTAACGGCAGCGTGGTCAGGGTCCATCACAACATGATGCTGCCACCCCCACAACATGATGCTACGATACCATGCTGCTTGGTGCTTTGGCGGTGGGTGATTCTGTAACGGCAGCGTGGTCAGGGTCCATCACAACATGATGCTACGATACCACGCTGCTTGGTCCTTTGGCGGTGGGTGATTCTGTAACGGCAGCGTGGTCAGGGTCAATCACAACATGATGCTACGATACCACGCTGCTTGGTCCTTTGGCGGTGGGTGATTCTGTAACGGCAGCGTGGTCAGGGTCCATCACAGCATGATGCTGCCACCCCCACAACATGATGCTACGATACCACGCTGCTTGGTCCTTTGGCGGTGGGTGATTCTGTAACGGCAGCGTGGTCAGGGTCCATCACAACATGATGCTACGATACCACGCTGCTTGGTCCTTTGGCGGTGGGTGATTCTGTAACGGCAGCGTGGTCAGGGTCCATCACAACATGATGCTGCCACCCCCACAACATGATGCTACGATACCACGCTGCTTGGTCCTTTGGCGGTGGGTGATTCTGTAATGGCAGCGTTGTCAGGGTCCATCACAACATGATGCTGCCACCCCCACAACATGATGCTGCCACTCCCACAACATGATGCTACGATACCACGCTGCTTGGTCCTTTGGCGGTGGGTGATTCTGTAACGGCAGCGTGGTCAGGGTCCATCACAACATGATGCTGCCACCCCCACAACATGATGCTACGATTCCACGCTGCTTGGTCCTTTGGCGGTGGGTGATTCTGTAACGGCAGCGTGGTCAGGGTCCATCACAACATGATGCTACGATACCACGCTGCTTGGTCCTTCAGCGGGGGGTGATTCTGTAACGGCAGCGTGGTCAGGGTCCATCACAACATGATGCTACGATACCACGCTGCTTGGTCCTTTGGCGGAGGGTGATTCTGTAACGGCAGCGTGGTCAGGGTCCATCACAACATGATGCTGCAACCCCCACAACATGATGCTACGATACCACGCTGCTTGGTCCTTTGGCGGTGGGTGATTCTGTAACGGTAGCGTGGTCAGGGTCCATCACAACATGATGCTACGATACCACGCTGCTTGGTCCTTTGGCGGTGGGTGATTCTGTAACGGCAGCGTGGTCAGGGTCCATCACAACATGATGCTACGATACCACGCTGCTTGGTCCTTTGGCGGTGGGTGATTCTGTAACGGCAGCGTGGTCAGGGTCCATCACAACATGATGCTGCCACCCCCACAACATGATGCTACGATACCACGCTGCTTGGTCCTTTGGCGGTGGGTGATTCTGTAACGGCAGCTTGGTCAGGGTCCATCACAACATGATGCTGCCACCCCCACAACATGATGCTGCCACTCCCACAACATGATGCTACGATACCACGCTGCTTGGTCCTTTGGCGGTGGGTGATTCTGTAACGGCAGCGTGGTCAGGGTCCATCACAACATGATGCTGCCACCCCCACAACATGATGCTACGATACCATGCTGCTTGGTCCTTTGGCGGTGGGTGATTCTGTAACGGCAGCGTGGTCAGGGTCCATCACAACATGATGCTACGATACCACGCTGCTTGGTCCTTTGGCGGTGGGTGATTCTGTAACGGCAGCGTGGTCAGGGTCCATCACAACATGATGCTACGATACCACGCTGCTTGGTCCTTTGGCGGTGGGTGATTCTGTAACGGCAGCGTGGTCAGGGTCCATCACAACATGATGCTGCCACCCCCACAACATGATGCTACGATACCACGCTGCTTGGTCCTTTGGCGGTGGGTGATTCTGTAACGGCAGCGTGGTCAGGGTCCATCACAACATGATGCTACGATACCACGCTGCTTGGTCCTTTGGCGGTGGGTGATTCTGTAACGGCAGCGTGGTCAGGGTCCATCACAACATGATGCTGCCACCCCCACAACATGATGCTACGATACCACGCTGCTTGGTCCTTTGGCGGTGGGTGATTCTGTAACGGCAGCGTGGTCAGGGTCCATCACAACATGATGCTGCCACCCCCACAACATGATGCTACGATACCACGCTGCTTGGTCCTTTGGCGGTGGGTGATTCTGTAATGGCAGCGTGGTCAGGGTCCATCACAACATGATGCTGCCACCCCCACAACATGATGCTGCCACTCCCACAACATGATGCTACGATACCACGCTGCTTGGTCCTTTGGCGGTGGGTGATTCTGTAACGGCAGCGTGGTCAGGGTCCATCACAACATGATGCTGCCACCCCCACAACATGATGCTACGATACCACGCTGCTTGGTCCTTCGGCGGTGGGTGATTCTGTAACGGCAGCGTGGTCAGGGTCCATCACAACATGATGCTACGATACCACGCTGCTTGGTCCTTTGGCGGTGGGTGATTCTGTAACGGCAGCGTGGTCAGGGTCCATCACAACATGATGCTGCCACCCCCACAACATGATGCTACGATTCCACGCTGCTTGGTCCTTTGGCGGTGGGTGATTCTGTAACGGCAGCGTGGTCAGGGTCCATCACAACATGATGCTACGATACCACGCTGCTTGGTCCTTCGGCGGTGGGTGATTCTGTAACGGCAGCGTGGTCAGGGTCCATCACAACATGATGCTATGATACCACGCTGCTTGGTCCTTTGGCGGAGGGTGATTCTGTAACGGCAGCGTGGTCAGGGTCCATCACAACATGATGCTGCAACCCCCACAACATGATGCTACGATACCACGCTGCTTGGTCCTTTGGCGGTGGGTGATTCTGTAACGGCAGCGTGGTCAGGGTCCATCACAACATGATGCTACGATACCACGCTGCTTGGTCCTTTGGCGGTGGGTGATTCTGTAACGGCAGCGTGGTCAGGGTCCATCACAACATGATGCTGCCACCCCCACAACATGATGCTACGATACCACGCTGCTTGGTCCTTTGGCGGTGGGTGATTCTGTAACGGCAGCGTGGTCAGGGTCCATCACAACATGATGCTACGATACCACGCTGCTTGGTCCTTTGGCGGTGGGTGATTCTGTAACGGCAGCGTGGTCAGGGTCCATCACAACATGATGCTGCCACCCCCACAACATGATGCTACGATACCACGCTGCTTGGTCCTTTGGCGGTGGGTGATTCTGTAACGGCAGCGTGGTCAGGGTCCATCACAACATGATGCTACGATACCACGCTGCTTGGTCCTTTGGCGGTGGGTGATTCTGTAACGGCAGCGTGGTCAGGGTCCATCACAACATGATGCTGCCACCCCCACAACATGATGCTACGATACCACGCTGCTTGGTCCTTTGGCGGTGGGTGATTCTGTAACGGCAGCGTGGTCAGGGTCCATCACAACATGATGCTGCCACCCCCACAACATGATGCTACGATACCACGCTGCTTGGTCCTTTGGCGGTGGGTGATTCTGTAACGACAGCGTGGTCAGGGTCCATCACAACATGATGCTACGATACCACGCTGCTTGGTCCTTTGGCGATGGGTGATTCTGTAACGGCAGCGTGGTCAGGGTCCATCACAACATGATGCTACGATACCACGCTGCTTGGTCCTTTGGCGGTGGGTGATTCTGTAACGGCAGCGTGGTCAGGGTCCATCACAACATGATGCTACGATACCACGCTGCTTGGTCCTTTGGCGGTGGGTGATTCTGTAACGGCAGCGTGGTCAGGGTCCATCACAACATGATGCTACGATACCACGCTGCTTGGTCCTTTGGCGGTGGGTGATTCTGTAACGGCAGCGTGGTCAGGGTCCATCACAACATGATGCTGCCACCCCCACAACATGATGCTACGATACCACGCTGCTTGGTCCTTTGGCGGTGGGTGATTCTGTAACGGCAGCGTGGTCAGGGTCCATCACAACATGATGCTGCCACCCCCACGACATGATGCTACGATACCATGCAGCTTGGTCCTTTGGCGGTGGGTGATTCTGTAACGGCAGCGTGGTCAGGGTCCATCACAACATGATGCTGCCACCCCCACAACATGATGCTACGATACCACGCTGCTTGGTCCTTTGGCGGTGGGTGATTCTGTAACGGCAGCGTGGTCAGGGTCCATCACAACATGATGCTACGATACCACGCTGCTTGGTCCTTTGGCGGTGGGTGATTCTGTAACGGCAGCGTGGTCAGGGTCCATCACAACATGATGCAACGATACCACGCTGCTTGGTCCTTTGGCGGTGGGTGATTCTGTAACGGCAGCGTGGTCAGGGTCCATCACAACATGATGCTGCCAACCCCACAACATGATGCTACGATACCAAGCTGCTTGGTCCTTTGGCGGTGGGTGATTCTGTAACGGCAGCGTGGTCAGGGTCCATCACAACATGATGCTACGATACCATGCTGCTTGGTCCTTTGGCGGTGGGTGATTCTGTAACGGCAGCGTGGTCAGGGTCCATCACAACATGATGCTACGATACCACGCTGCTTGGTCCTTTGGCGGTGGGTGATTCTGTAATGGCAGCGTGGTCAGGGTCCATCACAACATGATGCTACGATACCACGCTGCTTGGTCCTTTGGCGGTGGGTGATTCTGTAACTGCAGCGTGGTCAGGGTCCATCACAACATGATGCTACGATACCACGCTGCTTGGTCCTTTGGCGGTGGGTGATTCTGTAATGGCAGCGTGGTCAGGGTCCATCACAACATGTTGCTGCCACCCCCACAACATGATGCTGCCACTCCCACAACATGATGCTACGATACCACGCTGCTTGGTCCTTTGGCGGTGGGTGATTCTGTAACGGCAGCGTGGTCAGGGTCCATCACAACATGATGCTGCCACCCCCACAACATGATGCTACGATACCACGCTGCTTGGTCCTTCGGCGGTGGGTGATTCTGTAACGGCAGCGTGGTCAGGGTCCATCACAACATGATGCTACGATACCACGCTGCTTGGTCCTTTGGCGGTGGGTGATTCTGTAACGGCAGCGTGGTCAGGGTCCATCACAACATGATGCTGCCACCCCCACAACATGATGCTACGATTCCACGCTGCTTGGTCCTTTGGCGGTGGGTGATTCTGTAACGGCAGCGTGGTCAGGGTCCATCACAACATGATGCTACGATACCACGCTGCTTGGTCCTTCGACGGTGGGTGATTCTGTAACGGCAGCGTGGTCAGGGTCCATCACAACATGATGCTACGATACCACGCTGCTTGGTCCTTTGGCGGAGGGTGATTCTGTAACGGCAGCGTGGTCAGGGTCCATCACAACATGATGCTGCAACCCCCACAACATGATGCTACGATACCACGCTGCTTGGTCCTTTGGCGGTGGGTGATTCTGTAACGGCAGCGTGGTCAGGGTCCATCACAACATGATGCTACGATACCACGCTGCTTGGTCCTTTGGCGGTGGGTGATTCTGTAATGGCAGCGTGGTCAGGGTCCATCACAACATGATGCTGCCACCCCCACAACATGATGCTACGATACCACGCTGCTTGGTCCTTTGGCGGTGGGTGATTCTGTAACGGCAGCGTGGTCAGGGTCCATCACAACATGATGCTACGATACCACGCTGCTTGGTCCTTTGGCGGTGGGTGATTCTGTAACGGCAGCGTGGTCAGGGTCCATCACAACATGATGCTGCCACCCCCACAACATGATGCTACGATACCACGCTGCTTGGTCCTTTGGCGGTGGGTGATTCTGTAACGGCAGCGTGGTCAGGGTCCATCACAACATGATGCTACGATACCACGCTGCTTGGTCCTTTGGCGGTGGGTGATTCTGTAACGGCAGCGTGGTCAGGGTCCATCACAACATGATGCTGCCACCCCCACAACATGATGCTACGATACCACGCTGCTTGGTCCTTTGGCGGTGGGTGATTCTGTAACGGCAGCGTGGTCAGGGTCCATCACAACATGATGCTGCCACCCCCACAACATGATGCTACGATACCACGCTGCTTGGTCCTTTGGCGGTGGGTGATTCTGTAATGGCAGCGTGGTCAGGGTCCATCACAACATGATGCTACGATACCATGCTGCTTGGTCCTTTGGCGGTGGGTGATTCTGTAACGGCAGCGTGGTCAGGGTCCATCACAACATGATGCTGCCACCCCCACAACATGATGCTACGATACCACGCTGCTTGGTCCTTTGGCGGTGGGTGATTCTGTAACGGCAGCGTGGTCAGGGTCCATCACAACATGATGCTGCCACCCCCACAACATGATGCTACGATACCACGCTGCTTGGTCCTTTGGCGGTGGGTGATTCTGTAACGGCAGCGTGGTCAGGGTCCATCACAACATGATGCTGCCACCCCCACAACATGATGCTACGATACCACGCTGCTTGGTCCTTTGGCGGTGGGTGATTCTGTAACGGCAGCGTGGTCAGGGTCCATCACAACATGATGCTACGATACCACGCTGCTTGGTCCTTTGGCGGTGGGTGATTCTGTAACGACAGCGTGGTCAGGGTCCATCACAACATGATGCTACGATACCACGCTGCTTGGTCCTTTGGCGATGGGTGATTCTGTAACGGCAGCGTGGTCAGGGTCCATCACAACATGATGCTACGATACCACGCTGCTTGGTCCTTTGGCGGTGGGTGATTCTGTAACGGCAGCGTGGTCAGGGTCCATCACAACATGATGCTACGATACCACGCTGCTTGGTCCTTTGGCGGTGGGTGATTCTGTAACGGCAGCGTGGTCAGGGTCCATCACAACATGATGCTACGATACCACGCTGCTTGGTCCTTTGGCGGTGGGTGATTCTGTAACGGCAGCGTGGTCAGGGTCCATCACAACATGATGCTGCCACCCCCACAACATGATGCTACGATACCACGCTGCTTGGTCCTTTGGCGGTGGGTGATTCTGTAACGGCAGCGTGGTCAGGGTCCATCACAACATGATGCTGCCACCCCCACAACATGATGCTACGATACCACGCAGCTTGGTCCTTTGGCGGTGGGTGATTCTGTAACGGCAGCGTGGTCAGGGTCCATCACAACATGATGCTGCCACCCCCACAACATGATGCTACGATACCACGCTGCTTGGTCCTTTGGCGGTGGGTGATTCTGTAATGGCAGCGTGGTCAGGGTCCATCACAACATGATGCTACGATACCACGCTGCTTGGTCCTTTGGCGGTGGGTGATTCTGTAACGGCAGCGTGGTCAGGGTCCATCACAACATGATGCAACGATACCACGCTGCTTGGTCCTTTGGCGGTGGGTGATTCTGTAACGGCAGCGTGGTCAGGGTCCATCACAACATGATGCTGCCACCCCCACAACATGATGCTACGATACCACGCTGCTTGGTCCTTTGGCGGTGGGTGATTCTGTAACGGCAGCGTGGTCAGGGTCCATCACAACATGATGCTACGATAGCACGCTGCTTGGTCCTTTGGCGGTGGGTGATTCTGTAACGGCAGCGTGGTCAGGGTCCATCACAACATGATGCTACGATACCACGCTGCTTGGTCCTTTGGCGGTGGGTGATTCTGTAATGGCAGCGTGGTCAGGGTCCATCACAACATGATGCTACGATACCACGCTGCTTGGTCCTTTGGCGGTGGGTGATTCTGTAACTGCAGCGTGGTCAGGGTCCATCACAACATGATGCTACGATACCACGCTGCTTGGTCCTTTGGCGGTGGGTGATTCTGTAACGGCAGCGCGGTCAGGGTCCATCACAACATGATGCTGCCACCCCCACAACATGATGCTACGATACCACTCTGCTTGGTCCTTTGGCGGTGGGTGATTCTGTAACGGCAGCGTGGTCAGGGTCCATCACAACATGATGCTACGATACCACGCTGCTTGGTCCTTTGGCGGTGGGTGATTCTGTAACGGCAGCGTGGTCAGGGTCCATCACAACATGATGCTACGATACCACTCTGCTTGGTCCTTTGGCGGTGGGTGATTCTGTAACGGCAGCGTGGTCAGGGTCCATCACAACATGATGCTACGATACCACGCTGCTTGGTCCTTTGGCGGTGGGTGATTCTGTAACGGCAGCGTGGTCAGGGTCCATCACAACATGATGCTACGATACCACGCTGCTTGGTCCTTTGGCGGTGGGTGATTCTGTAACGGCAGCGTGGTCAGGGTTCATCACAACATGATGCTACGATACCACGCTGCTTGGTCCTTTGGCCGTGGGCTATTCTGTAACGGCAGCGTGGTCAGGGTCCATCACAACATGATGCTACGATACCACGCTGCTTGGTCCTTTGGCGGTGGGTGATTCTGTAACGGCAGCGTGGTCAGGGTCCATCACAACATGATGCTACGATACCACGCTGCTTGGTCCTTTGGCGGTGGGTGATTCTGTAACGGCAGCGTGGTCAGGGTCCATCACAACATGATGCTACGATACCACGCTGCTTGGTCCTTTGGCGGTGGGTGATTCTGTAACGGCAGCGTGGTCAGGGTCCATCACAACATGATGCTACGATACCACGCTGCTTGGTCCTTTGGCGGTGGGTGATTCTGTAACGGCAGCGCGGTCAGGGTCCATCACAACATGATGCTGCCACCCCCACAACATGATGCTACGATACCACGCTGCTTGGTCCTTTGGCGGTGGGTGATTCTGTAACGGCAGCGTGGTCAGGGTCCATCACAACATGATGCTACGATACCACGCTGCTTGGTCCTTTGGCGGTGGGTGATTCTGTAACGGCAGCGTGGTCAGGGTCCATCACAACATGATGCTACGATACCACGCTGCTTGGTCCTTTGGCGGTGGGTGATTCTGTAACGGCAGCGTGGTCAGGGTCCATCACAACATGATGCTACGATACCACGCTGCTTGGTCCTTTGGCGGTGGGTGATTCTGTAACGGCAGCGTGGTCAGGGTCCATCACAACATGATGCTGCCACCCCCACAACATGATGCTACGATACCACGCTGCTTGGTCCTTTGGCGGTGGGTGATTCTGTAACGGCAGCGTGGTCAGGGTCCATCACAACATGATGCTGCCACTCCCACAACATGATGCTGCCACTCCCGTGCTTCACAGTTGAGATGATGTTCTCCAAGAAGTATGATCTTTGTCCCCATGTGCAGTTGCAAACTGAAGACTGGCTTTTTTATGGCGGTTTTGGAGCAGTGGCTTCTTCCTTGCTGAGCAGCCTTTCAGGTTATGTCGATGTAGGACTAATTTTACTGTGGATATAGATACTTTTGTACCTGCTTCCTCCAGCATCTTCACAAGGTCCTTTGCTGTTGTTCTGGGATTGATTTGCACTTTTAGCACCAAAGTGCTTTCATCTCTAGGAGACAGAACGCGTCTCCTTCCTGAGTGGTGTTTATATTTGTTTGAGTGTTTATACTTGCGTATTATTGTTTGTACAGATGAATGTGGAACCGTCAGGCATTTGGAAATTGCTCCCAAGGATGAACCAGACTTGTGGAGGTCTACAATTTATTTTCTGAGTTCTTTGCTGATTTCTTTTGATTTTCCCATGATGTCAAGCAAAGAGGCACTGAGTTTGAAGGTAGGCCTTGAAATACATCCACAGGTACACCTCAAATTGACTCAAATGATGTTAATTAGCCTATCAGAAGCTTCTAAAGCCATGACATCATTTTCTGGAATTTTCCAAGCTGTTTAAAGGCACAGTCAACTTAGTGTATGTAAACTTCTGACCCACTGGAATTGTTATACAGTGAATTATATGTTGAAATAATCTGTCTGTAAACAAATGTTGGAATAATGACATTTGTCATGCACAAAGTAGATGTCCTAACTGACAAGAAATGTGTTGAGTGGTTGAAAAAGCGAGTTTTAATGACTCCAACCTAAGTGTATGTAAACCTCCGACTTCAACTGTCAACGTTTCTGTGATCTGGTTAAACAGAGAAGGAAGCTTTTAAGGAAATGCCTCTCTGTGACATCACAGAGTAGGATTAAAACTAGTTTCTAGCCAGAGGTATTTAGGAAATGCCTCTCTGTGACATCACAGAGTAGGATTAAAACTAGTTTCTAGCCAGAGGTATTTAGGAAATGCCTCTCTGTGACATCACAGAGTAGGATTAAAACTAGTTTCTAGCCAGAGGTATTTAGGAAATGCCTCTCTGTGACATCACAGAGTAGGATTAAAACTAGTTTCTAGCCAGAGGTATTTAGGAAGGTATTTTCCCCACTTTATTGTGATTCTCCCAGTGTTTGAAAATCACATTTTTCTTTTTTTAATGTCTAATCCCTTTTTGTACTTTTTTATATATTTTCGTTCAAAATGTGGAAATCTGCAGTTTTCACTCTGTAGACACTGGTCATGAACAGACCTTCAGATACACAGAGATCAAACCCCATAATGACCTGTCATTTATTCAGAGAGTGAGAGAGACAGAGAGTGAGAGAGACAGAGAGTGAGAGAGACAGAGAGTGAGAGAGACAGAGAGTGAGAGAGAGAGAGAGAGAGAGACTAGTTTTCACTATGTAGACACTGGTCATGAATAGACCTTCAGATACACAGAGATCAAACCCCATAATGACCTGTCATTGATTTAGGGAGGGAGAGAGAGAGAGAGAGGGACTGACTGACTAGTAACCCGCGGTGCTGTGGATGGTAACCGTGGAAACAGAACTCAGTAGCTTTATTCTACCTGTTGTCCAGATGCCTCTCCTTCTGAAGCTGCGTCCCAAATGGATCCCTAGACAGACTGATGCCTAGTCTCCGTGGAAACCACGTCGTTGTTACAGTGACATCAGCGGGAGATGAAAGTAACCTTGAAGTGCATCCAAAATGGTACCCTATTCCCTATATAAAATAAAATTGTATGAGTCACATGCGCCGAATACAACAGGTGTAGTAGACCTTACAGTGAAATGCTGAATACAACAGGTGTAGTAGACCTTACAGTGAAATGCTGAATACAACAGGTGTAGTAGACCTTACAGTGAAATGATGAATACAACAGGTGTAGTAGACCTTACAGTGAAATGCTGAATACAACAGGTGTAGTAGAACTTACAGTGAAATGCTGAATACAACAGGTGTAGTAGACCTTACAGTGAAATGATGAATTACAACAGGTGTAGTAGACCTTACAGTGAAATGCTGAATACAACAGGTGTAGTAGACCTCACAGTGAAATGCTGAATACAACAGGTGTAGTAGACCTCACAGTGAAATGCTGAATACAACAGGTGTAGTAGACCTCACAGTGAAATGCTGAATACAACAGGTGTAGTAGACCTCACAGTGAAATGCTGAATACAACAGGTGTAGTAGACCTCACAGTGAAATGATGAATACAACAGGTGTAGTAGACCTCACAGTGAAATGCTGAATACAACAGGTGTAGTAGACCTTACAGTGAAATGATGAATACAACAGGTGTAGTAGACCTCACAGTGAAATGCTGAATACAACAGGTGTAGGAGACCTCACAGTGAAATGCTGAATACAACAGGTGTAGTAGACCTCACAGTGAAATGCTGAATACAACAGGTGTAGGAGACCTCACAGTGAAATGCTGAAGACAACAGGTGTAGTAGACCTCACAGTGAAATGCTGAAGACAACAGGTGTAGTAGACCTCACAGTGAAATGCTGAATACAACAGGTGTAGTAGACCTCACAGTGAAATGATGAATACAACAGGTGTAGTAGACCTCACAGTGAAATGCTGAATACAACAGGTGTAGTAGACCTTACAGTGAAATGCTGAATACAACAGGTGTAGTAGACCTCACAGTGAAATGATGAATACAACAGGTGTAGTAGACCTTACAGTGAAATGCTGAATACAACAGGTGTAGTAGACCTCACAGTGAAATGCTGAATACAACAGGTGTAGTAGACCTCACAGTGAAATGCTGAATACAACAGGTGTAGTAGACCTTACAGTGAAATGCTGAATACAACAGGTGTAGTAGACCTTACAGTGAAATGCTGAATACAACAGGTGTAGTAGACCTCACAGTGAAATGCTGAATACAACAGGTGTAGTAGACCTCACAGTGAAATGCTGAATACAACAGGTGTAGTAGACCTCACAGTGAAATGCTGAATACAACAGGTGTAGTAGACCTCACAGTGAAATGCTGAATACAACAGGTGTAGTAGACCTCACAGTGAAATGCTGAATACAACAGGTGTAGGTAGACCTTACAGTGAAATGCTGAATACAACAGGTGTAGGTAGACCTCACAGTGAAATGCTGAATACAACAGGTGTAGGAGACCTCACAGTGAAATGCTGAAGACAACAGGTGTAGTAGACCTCACAGTGAAATGCTGAATACAACAGGTGTAGTAGACCTCACAGTGAAATGATGAATACAACAGGTGTAGTAGACCTCACAGTGAAATGCTGAATACAACAGGTGTAGTAGACCTTACAGTGAAATGCTGAATACAACAGGTGTAGTAGACCTCACAGTGAAATGCTGAATACAACAGGTGTAGTAGACCTCACAGTGAAATGCTGAATACAACAGGTGTAGTAGACCTTACAGTGAAATGCTGAATACAACAGGTGTAGTAGACCTCACAGTGAAATGCTGAATACAACAGGTGTAGTAGACCTCACAGTGAAATGCTGAATACAACAGGTGTAGTAGACCTCACAGTGAAATGCTGAATACAACAGGTGTAGTAGACCTCACAGTGAAATGCTGAATACAACAGGTGTAGTAGACCTCACAGTGAAATGATGAATACAACAGGTGTAGTAGACCTCACAGTGAAATGATGAATACAACAGGTGTAGTAGACCTCACAGTGAAATGATGAATACAACAGGTGTAGTAGACCTCACAGTGAAATGCTGAATACAACAGGTGTAGTAGACCTCACAGTGAAATGCTGAATACAACAGGTGTGGTAGACCTTACAGTGAAATGCTGAATACAACAGGTGTAGTAGACCTCACAGTGAAATGCTGAATACAACAGGTGTGGTAGACCTCACAGTGAAATGCTGAATACAACAGGTGTAGTAGACCTCACAGTGAAATGCTGAATACAACAGGTGTAGTAGACCTCACAGTGAAATGCTGAATACAACAGATGTAGGAGACCACACAGTGAAATGCTGAATACAACAGATGTAGGAGACCACACAGTGAAATGATGAATACAACAGGTGTAGTAGACCTCACAGTGAAATGCTGAATACAACAGATGTAGGAGACCACACAGTGAAATGCTTACTTACGAGCCCTTAACCTAAAAATGTGGTTTAATTAAAACATGTATAAAATGAATAAGAAATAAAAGTAACAAGTAATTAAAGAGCAGCAGTAAAACTGCAAGGGAGTTACGGTACAGAGTCAATGTGGAGGCTATATACAGGGGGTACCGGTACAGAGTCAATGTGGAGGCTATATACAGGGTGTTACGGTACAGAGTCAATGTGGAGGCTATATACAGGGTGTTACGGTACAGAGTCAATGTGGAGGCTATATACAGGGGGTACTGGTACAGAGTCAATGTGGAGGCTATATACAGGGTGTTACGGTACAGAGTCAATGTGGAGGCTATATACAGGGGGTACCGGTACAGAGTCAATGTGGAGGCTATATACAGGGGGTACCGTCACGGAGTCAATGTGGAGGCTATATATAGGGGGTACCGGTACAGAGTCAATGTGGAGGCTATATATAGGGTGTTACGGTACAGAGTCAATGTGGAGGCTATATACAGGGAGTTACGGTACAGAGTCAATGTGGAGGCTATATACAGGGTATTACGGTACAGAGTCAATGTGGAGGCTATATACAGGGGGTACTGGTACAGAGTCAATGTGGAGGCTATATACAGGGTATTACGGTACAGAGTCAATGTGGAGGCTATATACAGGGGGTACCGGTACAGAGTCAATGTGGAGGCTATATACAGGGTATTACGGTACAGAGTCAATGTGGAGGCTATATACAGGGGGTACCGGTACAGAGTCAATGTGGAGACTATATACAGGGGGTACCGGTACAGAGTCAATGTGGAGACTATATACAGGGGGTACCGGTACAGAGTCAGTGTAGAGACTATATACAGGGTGGTACCAGTACAGAGTCAATGTGGAGGTTATATACAGGGGGTACCGGTACAGAGTCAATGTGGAGGTTATATACAAGGGGTACCGGTACAGAGTCAATGTGGAGGCTATATACAGGGGGGTACCGGTACAGAGTCAATGTGGAGACTATATACAGGGGGGTAAAGGTGCAGAGTCAATGTGGAGGCACCGGTTAGTTGAGGTAATATGTACATGCATGTAGGTAGAGTTAATTAAGTGACTATGCATAGATGACGACAACAGAGAGTAGCAGCAGTGTAGAAGGGGGGGGGGCAATGCAAATAGTCTGGGTAGCCATTTGATTAAATGTTCAGGAGTCTTATGGCGTGGGTGTAGAAGCTGTTTAGAAGCCTCTTGGACCTGGACGTGGCGCTCCGGTACCGCTTGCCGTGCGGTAGCAGAGAGAACAGTCTATGACTAGGGCAGGAAGCTTGGCCCCAGTGATGTACTGGGCCGTACGCACTACCCTCTGTAGTGTCTTGGCCCCAGGGATGTACTGGGCCGTACGCACTACCCTCTGTAGTGTCTTGGCCCCAGGGATGTACTGGGCCGTACGCACTACCCTCTGTAGTGTCTTGCGGTCGGAGGCCGAGCAGTTGCCATACAGGGGGTACCGGTACAGAGTCAGTGATGCAACCAGTCAGGCAGAACATGGTGCAGCTGTAGAACCTTTTGAGGATCTCAGGACCTATGCCAAATCTTTTTAGTTTCCTGAGGGGGGAATAGGTTTTGTCATGCTCTCTCCACGACTGTCATGGTGTGCATGGACCGTGTTAGTTTGTTGGTGATGTGGACACCGAGGAACTTGAAGCTTTCAAATATAGTGCAGTGCTTTGGCCCTATGAGCCCTGGCTAGAAGTAGTGCTTTGGCCCTATGAGCCCTGGCTAGAAGTAGTGCTTTGGCCCTATGAGCCCTGGCTAGAAGTAGTGCAGTGCTTTGGCCCTATGAGCCCTGGCTAGAAGTAGTGCTTTGGCCCTATGAGCCCTGGCTAGAAGTAGTGCAGTGCTTTGGCCCTATGAGCCCTGGCTAGAAGTAGTGCTTTGGCCCTATGAGCCCTGGCTAGAAGTAGTGCAGTGCTTTGGCCCTATGAGCCCTGGCTAGAAGTAGTGCAGTACTTTGGCCCTATGAGCCCTGGCTAGAAGTAGTGCTTTGGTCCTATGAGCCCTGGCTAGAAGTAGTGCTTTGGCCCTATGAGCCCTGGCTAGAAGTAGTGCTTTGGCCCTATGAGCCCTGGCTAGAAGTAGTGCAGTGCTTTGGCCCTATGAGCCCTGGCTAGAAGTAGTGCTTTGGCCCTATGAGCCCTGGCTAGAAGTAGTGCAGTGCTTTGGCCCTATGAGCCCTGGCTAGAAGTAGTGCTTTGGCCCTATGAGCCCTGGCTAGAAGTAGTGCTTTGGCCCTATGAGCCCTGGCTAGAAGTAGTGCTTTGGCCCTATGAGCCCTGGCTAGAAGTAGTGCTTTGGCCCTATGAGCCCTGGCTAGAAGTAGTGCTTTGGCCCTATGAGCCCTGGCTAGAAGTAGTGCTTTGGCCCTATGAGCCCTGGCTAGAAGTAGTGCTTTGGCCCTATGAGCCCTGGCTAGAAGTAGTGCTTTGGTCCTATGAGCCCTGGTTAGAAGTAGTGCTTTGGCCCTATGAGCCCTGGCTAGAAGTAGTGCTTTGGCCCTATGAGCCCTGGCTAGAAGTAGTGCTTTGGCCCTATGAGCCCTGGCTAGAAGTAGTGCTTTGGCCCTATGAGCCCTGGCTAGAAGTAGTGCTTTGGCCCTATGAGCCCTGGCTAGAAGTAGTGCAGTGCTTTGGCCCTATGAGCCCTGGCTAGAAGTAGTGCTTTGGCCCTATGAGCCCTGGCTAGAAGTAGTGCAGTGCTTTGGCCCTATGAGCCCTGGCTAGAAGTAGTGCTTTGGCCCTATGAGCCCTGGCTAGAAGTAGTGCAGTACTTTGGCCCTATGAGCCCTGGCTAGAAGTAGTGCTTTGGCCCTATGAGCCCTGGCTAGAAGTAGTGCTTTGGTCCTATGAGCCCTGGTTAGAAGTAGTGCTTTGGCCCTATGAGCCCTGGCTAGAAGTAGTGCTTTGGTCCTATGAGCCCTGGCTAGAAGTAGTGCTTTGGCCCTATGAGCCCTGGCTAGAAGTAGTGCTTTGGCCCTATGAGCCCTGGCTAGAAGCAGTGCTTTGGCCCTATGAGCCCTGGTTAGAAGTAGTGCTTTGGCCCTATGAGCCCTGGCTAGAAGTAGTACTTTGGCCCTATGAGCCCTGGCTAGAAGTAGTGCTTTGGCCCTATGAGCCCTGGCTAGAAGTAGTGCTTTGGTCCTATGAGCCCTGGCTAGAAGTAGTGCTTTGGCCCTATGAGCCCTGGCTAGAAGTAGTGCTTTGGCCCTATGAGCCCTGGCTAGAAGTAGTGCTTTGGCCCTATGAGCCCTGGCTAGAAGTAGTGCAGTGCTTTGGCCCTATGAGCCCTGGCTAGAAGTAGTGCAGTGCTTTGGCCCTATGAGCCCTGGCTAGAAGTAGTGCTTTGGCCCTATGAGCCCTGGCTAGAAGTAGTGCTTTGGTCCTATGAGCCCTGGCTAGAAGTAGTGCTTTGGCCCTATGAGCCCTGGCTAGAAGTAGTGCAGTATAAAGAGAACAGTGTAGAGCATGGGGATGTGTGAAACTTACCTGGGCGTGAGCCGTATCAGGAGGAAGTGCTACTCACCAAGGAAGCAGCGTCCTTTACACTGGTGCCTAGTTGTTCTTCCTGTGTGAGGCAGGATGTGAAATCTGATACCACTTGAAGCTGGCATGTCCCTCCTAACATTTCATTCGTTTGTCCGACTGTCCATCAAACCCTGGTTGAATCCTTACATCACCACTAATAACACATATGCCTGGAATCCTACATCACCACTAATAAACCATATGCCTGGAACCCTTCATCACCTACATCACCACTAACAACACATATGCCTGGAACCCTACATCACCACTAATAACACATATGCCTGGAATCCTACATCACCACTAACAACACATATGCCTGGAATCCTTCATCACCACTAACAACACATATGCCTGGAACCCTACATCACCACTAACAACACATATGCCTGGAACCCTACATCACCACTAACAACACATATGCCTGGAATCCTTCATCACCACTAACAACACATATGCCTGGAACCCTACATCACCACTAACAACACATGTGCCTGGAATCCTTCATCACCACTAACAACACATATGCCTGGAACCCTTCATCACCACTAACAACACATATGTCTGGAATCCTACATCACCACATCACCACTAACAACACATATGCCTGGAATCCTACATCACCACATCACCACTAACAACACATATGCCTGGAATCCTACATCACCACTAACAACACATATGCCTGGAATCCCACATCACCACTAACAACACATATGCCTGGAATCCTACATCACCACATCACCGCTAACAACACATATGCCTGGAATCCTACATCACCTACATCATCACTAACAACACATATGCCTGGAATCCTACATCACCACTAACAACACATATGCCTGGAATCTTACATCACCTACATCACCACTAACAACACATATGCCTGGAATCCTACATCACCTACATCACCACTAACAACACATATGCCTGGAATCCTACATCACCTACATCATCACTAACAACACATATGCCTGGAATCCTACATCACCACTAACAACACATATGCCTGGAATCCTACATCACCTACATCACCACTAACAACACATATGCCTGGAACGATACATCACCTACATCACCACTAACAACACATATGCCTGGAATCCTACATCACCACTAACAACACATATGCCTGGAATCCTACATCACCTACATCACCACTAACAACACATATGTCTGGAATCCTACATCACCACTAACAACACATATGCCTGGAACCCTACATCACCACTAACAACACATATGCCTGGAACCCTACATCACCACTAACAACACATATGCCTGGAATCCTACATCACCACTAACAACACATATGCCTGGAATCCTACATCACCACTAACAACACATATGTCTGGAATCCTACATCACCACTAACAACACATATGTCTGGAATCCTACATCACCTACATCACCACTAATAACACATATGCCTGGAATCCTACATCACCACTAACAACACATATGCCTGGAATCCTACATCACCACTAACAACACATATGTCTGGAATCCTACATCACCACATCACCACTAACAACACATATGCCTGGAATCCTACATCACCACATCACCACTAACAACACATATGCCTGGAATCCTACATCACCACTAACAACACATATGCCTGGAATCCCACATCACCACTAACAACACATATGCCTGGAATCCTACATCACCACATCACCGCTAACAACACATATGCCTGGAATCCTACATCACCACCTACATCATCACTAACAACACATATGCCTGGAATCCTACATCACCACTAACAACACATATGCCTGGAATCTTACATCACCTACATCACCACTAACAACACATATGCCTGGAATCCTACATCACCTACATCACCACTAACAACACATATGCCTGGAATCCTACATCACCTACATCATCACTAACAACACATATGCCTGGAATCCTACATCACCACTAACAACACATATGCCTGGAATCCTACATCACCTACATCACCACTAACAACACATATGCCTGGAACGATACATCACCTACATCACCACTAACAACACATATGCCTGGAATCCTACATCACCACTAACAACACATATGCCTGGAATCCTACATCACCTACATCACCACTAACAACACATATGTCTGGAATCCTACATCACCACTAACAACACATATGCCTGGAACCCTACATCACCACTAACAACACATATGCCTGGAACCCTACATCACCACTAACAACACATATGCCTGGAATCCTACATCACCACTAACAACACATATGCCTGGAATCCTACATCACCACTAACAACACATATGTCTGGAATCCTACATCACCACTAACAACACATATGTCTGGAATCCTACATCACCTACATCACCACTAATAACACATATGCCTGGAATCCTACATCACCACTAACAACACATATGCCTGGAATCCTACATCACCACTAACAACACATATGTCTGGAATCCTACATCACCACTAACAACACATATGCCTGGAACCCTACATCACCACTAACAACACATATGTCTGGAATCCTACATCACCTACATCACCACTAACAACACATATGTCTGGAATCCTTCATCACCACTAACAACACATATGTCTGGAATCCTTCATCACCACTAACAACACATATGTCTGGAATCCTTCATCACCACTAACAACACATATGTCTGGAACCCTTCATCACCACTAACAACACATATGTCTGGAATCCTTCATCACCACTAACAACACATATGTCTGGAATTCTACATCACCTACATCACCACTAACAACACATATGTCTGGAATTCTACATCACCACTAACAACACATATGTCTGGAATCCTACATCACCACTAACAACACATATGTCTGGAATTCTACATCACCTACATCACCACTAACAACACATATGTCTGGAATCCTACATCACCACTAACAACACATATGTCTGGAATCCTACATCACCACTAACAACACATATGTCTGGAATCCTACATCACCACTAACAACACATATGCCTGGAACCCTACATCACCACTAACAACACATATGCCTGGAACCCTACATCACCACTAACAACACATATGCCTGGAATCCTACATCACCACTAACAACACATATGCCTGGAATCCTACATCACCACTAACAACACATATGTCTGGAATCCTACATCACCACTAACAACACATATGTCTGGAATCCTACATCACCTACATCACCACTAATAACACATATGCCTGGAATCCTACATCACCACTAACAACACATATGCCTGGAATCCTACATCACCACTAACAACACATATGTCTGGAATCCTACATCACCACTAACAACACATATGCCTGGAACCCTACATCACCACTAACAACACATATGTCTGGAATCCTACATCACCACTAACAACACATATGTCTGGAATCCTTCATCACCACTAACAACACATATGTCTGGAACACTTCATCACCACTAACAACACATATGTCTGGAATCCTTCATCACCACTAACAACACATATGTCTGGAATTCTACATCACCTACATCACCACTAACAACACATATGTCTGGAATCCTACATCACCACTAACAACACATATGTCTGGAATCCTACATCACCACTAACAACACATATGTCTGGAATCCTACATCACCACTAATAACACATATGCCTGGAACCCTTACATCGTAGGACAGCTGGAGAGAGCGGTTTCGTCGCTTGTAGCACAGAGATCAATTTATTGCAATTAATCAAAAATAATTCATAGATTTGAAACAAACCATTTTAATTAAACAACAACAACAAAAACGTTTTTATTTGTCGTAGACGGACAAGATTCATATGAAATGATAAAGGCGAGTTCCTAACGAGTTCAGGAAGCTGGAGCTGTGTGAGATGTTTACACAGCGATGGGGGCTTTTAGACCAAAGGGACCCAGCAGAAAACATTTTCTCTGACAACTAAAGATGTAAATATGACAGTTATAGGGAAGGTGAAGGCATGTAGTTCATGGTGTTATCATGGATTATATATCTAGAATCAGTCATTTCATATAGTTCATGGATTATCATGGATTATATATCTAGAATCAGTCATTTCATGTAGTTCATGGTGTTATCATGGATTATCATATATGTCTAGAATCAGTCATTTCATATAGTTCATGGTGTTATCATGGATTATCATGGATTATATATCTAGAATCAGTCATTTCAAGCCTTTTATTCAAACAGTTTTGTTGAATACAAAATACATCATAGAAAACAGCTCATATTTTCATCATTTATTTTATTTTATTTCTCATATTTGTACTGTTTACTTCAGCTTGTGTCCTGAAAGTGACCACACCTCAGCAAACTACTTCTACCAGAAAGGTGAGAGTATATATATTTCTATTAGAAAGGTGAGATTCTATCAGAAAGGTGAGATTATATATATTTCTACCAGAACATTTTTATTCTATCAGAAAGGTGAGATTATAACTATTTCTACCAGAAAGGTGAGATTATAACTATTTCCATCAGAAAGGTGAGATTATATATATTTCTACCAGAAAGGTGAGATTATAACCTTTTTTGGAGTATGTGTGATAAATTAAATAATTACTTTTTGGAGATGACCTAGATTACATTTTCGGTTGACATTTAGTTACATTTATCTGGCTAGCAAGGCGGAGGTCCTGGTATCGAGCCTCGATGTGATCCGAATCAGAAGGAAGTGCTTCATCGCAGCGTGACGTCCTTTACACAAGCATAGTACGAGGATAATGAAACACAATGAAGTAAAATGAGAGCATCTGATTGGCTGAGAACAACAAACACTCTGAGTCTACACATCCATTCAGAACTGGCCAAAGTGTGAAAGACAGGCGTTGTAAAAGAGGTGACATTCAACAACGACAAGCCACCTGGGTCTGACAACTTGGGTGGAAAATGACTGAGGATGATAGTAGACTGTATTGCCACATCTATTGGCCATCTGTTCAATGTAAGCCTACAGGAAAGTGTGTGCCCTCAGGCCTTAGAGGGAAACAACTGACCAATCAGCTTACTCTACCAACACTTAGTCAACTTTTGGAGGGAAAAAAAAGGTGTTTCATCAGATACAATGCTATTTCAACGTAAACAAATGAGCAACTGATTTTCAGCACTTCGAGGGAAGGGCATTCAACATGTACGGTACTTACACAAACGACTGATGATTGGCTGAGAGAAATTGATGATGAGAACAGTATTGGACCTGTTTTGGTTCAGCTTTGGACATCATGGATCATAATCTGCTGCTTCACATCCCGGTGCAACACTGCTACAGAGCCTTCAGAAAGCGTTCACGCCCCTTGACTTTTCCATATTTAAGTTGTGTTACAGCCTGAATTAAAAATTTATTAAATGCAGATTTGTTTTGGTCACTGGCCTACACACAATACCCCATAATGACATCACAATACCCCATAATGACATCACAATACCCCATAATGACATCACAATACCCCATAATGACGTCACAATACCCCATAATGACATCACAATACCCCATAATGACATCACAATACCCCATAATGACATCACAATACCCCATAATGACATCACAATACCCCATAATGACATCACAATACCCCATAATGACATCACAATACCCCATATGACGTCACAATACCCCATAATGACATCACAATACCCCATAATGACATCACAATACCCCATAATGACATCACAATACCCCATAATGACGTCACAATACCCCATAATGACATCACAATACCCCATAATGACATCACAATACCCCATAATGACATCACAATACCCCATAATGACATCACAATGCCCCATAATAAAATCACAATACCCCATAATGTCAAAGTGGTATTTTGTTTGTTGAATTTGTTTTCAAATGAATTGAAAATAAAATGCGTTAATGTCTGATGTTAATAAGTATTCAATCCCTTTGCCATGGCAAGCTCAAATAAGTTCAGGAGTAAAAGTGAACAACTCACAAAATAAGTTACTACGGACTAATTAAGATGATTTTTGAATGACTGCATCATCTCTGTACCCCACACATACAATTATCTGTAAGGTCCCTTAGTCGAGCAATTCATTTCATACAGATTACACCACAAAGACCAGTGAGGTTTTCCAAGGCTTCGCAAAGAACGGCACCTATTGGTAGATGGGTAAAAATAACATTGGATATCCCTTTGAGCAGTGTGAAGTTATTAATTACACTTTGGATGGTGTATCAATACACCCAGTACTACAAAGATTTCAGCATGAGGTCAATGGTGACTTTAAAACAGTTACAGAGTTTAATGGCTGTAATAGAAGAAAACTGAGGATGGACAGATGTGGAAGTGTTGTACCTTTAGGGACAGATGTAGAAGTGTTGTACCTTTAGGGACAGATGTAGAAGTGTTGTACCTTTAGGGACAGATGTAGAAGTGTTGTACCTTTAGGGACAGATGTAGAAGTGTTGTACCTTTAGGGACAGATGTGGAAGTGTTTATACCTTTAGGGACAGATGTAGAAGTGTTTATACCTTTAGGGACAGATGTAGAAGTGTTGTACCTTTAGGGACAGATGTGGAAGTGTTTATACCTTTAGGGACAGATGTAGAAGTGTTGTACCTTTAGGGACAGATGTGGAAGTGTTTATACCTTTAGGGACAGATGTAGAAGTGTTGTACCTTTAGGGACAGATGTGGAAGTGTTTATACCTTTAGGGACAGATGTAGAAGTGTTGTACCTTTAGGGACAGATGGGTGTGGAAGTGTTGTACCTTTAGGGACAGATGTGGAAGTGTTGTACCTTTAGGGACAGATGTGGAAGTGTTTATACCTTTAGGGACAGATGGGTGTGGAAGTGTTGTACCTTTAGGGACAGATGTGGAAGTGTTGTACCTTTAGGGACAGATGTGGAAGTGTTTATACCTTTAGGGACAGATGGGTGTGGAAGTGTTGTACCTTTAGGGACAGATGTGGAAGTGTTGTACCTTTAGGGACAGATGTGGAAGTGTTTATACCTTTAGGGACAGATGGGTGTGGAAGTGTTGTACCTTTAGGGACAGATGGGTGTGGAAGTGTTGTACCTTTAGGGACAGATGTGGAAGTGTTTATACCTTTAGGGACAGATGTAGAAGTGTTGTACCTTTAGGGACAGATGTGGAAGTGTTGTACCTTTAGGGACAGATGTGGAAGTGTTTATACCTTTAGGGACAGATGGGTGTGGAAGTGTTGTACCTTTAGGGACAGATGGGTGTGGAAGTGTTGTACCTTTAGGGACAGATGTGGAAGTGTTTATACCTTTAGGGACAGATGTAGAAGTGTTGTACCTTTAGGGACAGATGTAGAAGTGTTGTACCTTTAGGGACAGATGTGGAAGTGTTTATACCTTTAGGGACAGATGTAGAAGTGTTGTACCTTTAGGGACAGATGTGGAAGTGTTTATACCTTTAGGGACAGATGTAGAAGTGTTTATTCCTTTAGGGACAGATGTAGAAGTGTTTATTCCTTTACAGATGTAGAAGTGATATACCTTTAGGGACAGATGTAGAAGTGTTGTACCTTTAGGGACAGATGTAGAAGTGTTGTACCTTTAGGGACAGATGTAGAAGTGTTGTACCTTTAGGGACAGATGTAGAAGTCTTGTACCTTTAGGGACAGATGTAGAAGTCTTGTACCTTTAGGGACAGATGTGGAAGTGCTATACCTTTAGGGATAGACGTGGAAGTGGCTCTATCTCAACCATTATTTAAATGGTTTCTCTTTCTCCCCTAGTCATGAATTTTTAATCACATGTATATTTTTGGATGAGCAGGATGAGGAGAAGGAAAGAATGATGAGAACAGTGAAGGATGGGGAGAGGATAGAGGGGGAAGAGAATAAGTGGAGATAGGAGTGGAGACAACAGGATAGAAGAGGAGAGGTTAAGTGAGGAGAATAGAGGATGAGGAGGAGCAGAGGGGAGGAGAGGCAACTCGCAGATGAGGAGAGGGGAGTTGAGGATGAGGGGAGGAGAGGCAACTCGCAGATGAGGAGAGGGGAGTTGAGGATGAGGGGATGGGAAGGGAGGAGAAGATGAGGAGAGGGGAGTTGAGGATGAGGGGATGGGAAGGGAGGAGAAGATGAGGAGAGGGGAGTTGAGGATGAGGGGATGGGAAGGGAGGAGAAGATGAGGAGAGGGGAGTTGAGGATGAGGGGATGGGAAGGGAGGAGAAGATGAGGAGAGGGGAGTTGAGGATGAGGGGATGGGAAGGGAGCAGCAGATGAGGAGAGGGGAGTTGAGGATGAGGGGATGGGATGGGAAGGGAGGAGAAGATGAGGAGAGGGGAGTTGAGGATGAGGGGATGGGAAGGGAGGAGAAGATGAGGAGAGGATGAGGAGAGGGGAGTTGAGGATGAGGGGATGGGAAGGGAGGAGAAGATGAGGAGAGGATGAGGAGAGGGGATGGTTTGTACCATTGTAGCTACCATTACAGTTCCATATAGTTGTCACATCGGGGATAACAGTTGTTGACAAATGTAGCATTTTAGCTAAACTTAACCCTTCTGCAAAACCTTAACCTCAGTCTCCTAACCTGCCACATTAGTTATCCTAACCTGCCACGTTAGTAATCCTACCCTGACACGTTAGTAATCCTACCCTGCCACGTTAGTTATCCTAACCTGCCACGTTAGTTATCCTAACCTGCCACGTTAGTAATCCTAACCTGCCACGTTAGTAATCCTAACCTGCCACGTTAGTAATCCTAAACTGCCACGTTAGTTATCCTAACCTGCTATTTAAACAAACCACCAGTATCACAAGTAGACCTAGTTTAGCAGAGGGAACACCCCCCTATCCACATCGATGGAACAGTAGTGGAGAGGGTAACAAGTTTTAAGTTCCTCGGCAAACTGAATTGGTCCACTCACACAGACAGCATCGTGAAGAAGGCGCAGAAGCGCCTCTTCAACCTCAGGAGGCTGAAGAAATTTGGCTTGTCACCAAAAGCACTCACAAACTTCTACAGATGCACAATCGAGAGCATCCTGGTGGGCTGTATCACCGCCTGGTACGGCACCTGCTCCGCCCTCAACCGTCAGTTTGTTATATCTGGAGTACTTCTCCTGTCCTATTCGGTGTCCTGTGTGAATCTAAGTGTGCGTTCTCTAATTCTCTCCTTCTCTCTTTCTTTCTCTCTCTCGGAGGACCTGAGCCCTAGGACCATGCCCCAGGACTACCTGACATGATGACTCCTTGCTGTCCCCAGTCCACCTGGCCATGCTGCTGTTCCAGTTTCAACTGACCTGAGCCCTAGGACCATGCCCCAGGACTACCTGACATGATGACTCCTTGCTGTCCCCAGTCTACCTGGCCATGCTGCTGCTCCAGTTTCAACTTCCACCTGACTGTGCTGCTGCTCTAGTTTCAACTGTTCTGCCTTATTATTATTCGACCATGCTGGTCATTTATGAACATTGAACATCTTGACCATGTTCTGTTATAATCTCCACCCGGCACAGCCAGAAGAGGACTGGCCACCCCACATAGCCTGGTTCCTCTCTAGGTTTCTTCCTAGGTATTGGCCTTTCTAGGGAGTTTTTCCTAGCCACTGTGCTTCTCCACCTGCATTGCTTGCTGTTTGGGGTTTTAGGCTGGGTTTCTGTACAGCACTTTGAGATATCAGCTGATGTACGAAGGGCTATATAAATAAATTTGATTTGATTTGATTTGATTTGTAAGGCTCTCCAGAGGGTAGTGAGGTCTGCACAACGCATCACCGGGGGCAAACTACCTGCCCTCCAGGACACCTACACCACCCGATGTCACAGGAAGGCCATAAAGATCATCAAGGACAACAACCACCCGAGCCACTGCCTGTTCACCCCGCTATCATCCAGAAGGCGAGGTCAGTACAGGTGCATCAAAGCTGGGACCGAGAGACTGAAAAACAGCTTCTATCCCAAGGCCATCAGACTGTTAAACAGCCACCACTAACATTGAGTGGCTGCTGCCAACACACTGACACTGACACTGACTCAACTCCTGCCACTTTAATAATGGGAATTGATGGGAAATTATGTAAATATATCACTAGCCACATTAAACAATGCTATCTTATATAATGTTACTTACCCTACATTATTCATCTCATACGCATATGTATATACTGTACTCTATATCATCGACTGCATCTTTATGTAATACATGTATCACTAGCCACTTTAACTATGCCACTTTGTTTACATACTCATCTCATATGTATATACTGTACTCGATATCATCTACTGTATCTTGCCTATGCCGCTCTGTACCATCACCCATTCATATATCTTTATGTACATATTCTTTTTCCCTTTACACTTGTGTCTATAAGGTAGTAGTTGTGGAATTGTTAGGTTAGATTACTCGTTGGTTATTACTGCATTGTCGGAACTAGAAGCACAAGCATTTCGCTACACTCGCATTAACATCTGCTAACCATGTGTATGTGACAAATACATTTGATTTCATTTATGACTCTGTGATCTTCCCTTACTTTTCAAGTAAGGTCAACATCTAAATTGCACCTAAACTCCTATATGATATTGTGGCCATTCTCTTGCATTTCTAAAATAGAAAACGGTTGTTTTTTTCTTTGTATTATCTTCTACCAGATCTAATGTGTTATATTCTCCTACATTCATTTCACATTTCCACACACTTGAACGTGTTTCCTTTCAAATGGTACCAAGAATATGCATATCATTGCTTCAGGGCCTGAGCTACAGGCAGATAGATTTGGGTATGTCATTTTAGGCTATTTTTTTAAAGGGTCCGATGCTTAAAGGTTTTAATGATGTTTGTATGATCCATCTCCACAGTAAGCTTGGTAATATGTTCAGTACCAGTCAACAGTTTGGACACTCCTCATTCCAAGGGTTCCTTCATCGTTTATTTCACTTTAGTTGGTCATCTGTTTTACTTGCTTTGGCAATGTGTTTCCCATGACAATAAAACCCTTTGAATTGAATTGAGAGAGAACCAGACAGAGAGCATTATGGTGCCAGACAGAGACATGATGATGCCAGACAGAGGGCATGAAGATGCCAAACAGAGAATAGGATGATGCCAGACAGAGAGCATGAAGATGCCAAACAGAGAATAGGATGATGGCAGACAGAGAGCATGATGATGCCAGACAGAGAATAGGATGATGGCAGACAGAGAGCATTATGGTGCCAGACAGAGAGCATTATGGTGCCAGACAGAGACATGAGGATGCCAGACAGAGAGCATGAAGATGCCAAACAGAGAATGGTGCCAGACAGAGACATGATGATGCCAGACAGAGAGCATGAAGATGCCAAACAGAGAATAGATTGATGGCAGATAGAGAGCATGATGATGCCAGACAGAGAGCAAGACCATTCCAGAGTGCATGCTGATGCCAGACAGAAAGCATGATGATGCCAGACAAGGAGCATGATGATGTTAGACAGAGAGCATGATGATGTCAGACAGAGAGCATGATGATGTCAGACAGAGAGCATGATGATGTCAGACAGAGAGCATGATGATGTCAGACAGAGAGCAGGATGATGTCAGACAGAGAGCATGATGAAGCCAGACAGAGAGCATGATGATGTCAGACAAGGAGCATGATGATGCCAGACAGAGAGCATGATGATGCCAGCAGATTCTTTAGCTGCTATTTCTGTCTTCTGACACGTAGCCTGCATCCCAAATGGAAACCTATTCCCTATTCCAAAGGGCTCTGGTTTAAAGTAGTGCACTATAGGGGGGCAGTGTTTCCCGACTCCAGTCCTCCAGTACCCATCAGCAGTACACCTTTCTATAGTAGCCCAGACAAGCACACCTGATTCAACGTGTCAACTAATCATCAAACCATTAATGAGTTGATTCAGGTGTCAAAGGCTACAACAAAAATGTGTACTGTTGGGGGTACTGGAGGACTGGAGTTGGGATGTTGTGGGTACTGGAGGACTGGAGTTGGGCTGTTAGGGGTACTGGAGGACTGGAGTTGGGCTGTTGGGAGGACTGGAGTTGGGCTGTTGGGAGGACTGGAGTTGGGCTGTTGGGAGGACTGGAGTTGGGCTGTTGTGGGTACTGGAGTTCTGGAGTTGGGCTGTTGGGGGTACTGGAGGACTGGAGTTGGGCTGTTGGGGGTTCTGGAGAACTGGCGTTGGGCTGTTGGGGGTTCTGGAGGACTGGAGTTGGGCTGTTGTGGGTACTGGAGGACTGGAGTTGGGCTGTTGTGGGTACTGGAGGACTGGAGTTGGGCTGTTAGGGGTACTGGAGGACTGGAGTTGGGCTGTTGTGGGTACTGGAGGACTGGAGTTGTGCTGTTGTGGGTACTGGAGGACTGGAGTTGGGCTGTTGTGGGTACTGGAGGACTGGAGTTGGGCTGTTGTGGGTACTGGAGGACTGGAGTTGGGCTGTTGGGGGTTCTGGAGGACTGGAGTTGGGCTGTTAGGGGTACTGGAGGACTGGAGTTGGGCTGTTGGGGGTACTGGAGGACTGGAGTTGGGCTGTTTGGGGGTACTGGAGGACTGGAGTTGGGCTGTTGGGGGTACTGGAGGACTGGAGTTGGGCTGTTTGGAGGACTGGCGTTGGGCTGTTGGGGGTACTGGAGGACTGGAGTTGGGCTGTTGGGGGTTCTGGAGGACTGGAGTTGGGCTGTTTGGAGGACTGGCGTTGGGCTGTTGGGGGTACTGGAGTTCTGGAGTTGGGCTGTTGGGGGTTCTGGAGGACTGGAGTTGGGCTGTTGGGAGGACTGGAGTTGGGCTGTTTGGAGGACTGGAGTTGGGCTGTTGGGGGTACTGGAGTTCTGGAGTTGGGCTGTTGGGGGTACTGGAGGACTGGAGTTGGGCTGTTGGGGGTTCTGGAGGACTGGCGTTGGGCTGTTTGGGGTACTGGAGTTCTGGAGTTGGGCTGTTGGGGGTTCTGGAGGACTGAAGCTGGGCTGTTGGGGGTTCTGGAGGACTGGAGTTGGGCTGTTGGGGGTTCTGGAGAACTGGCGTTGGGCTGTTGGGGGTTCTGGAGGACTGGCTTTGGGCTGTTGGGGGTTCTGGAGGACTGGAGTTGGGCTGTTGGGGGTTCTGGAGGACTGGAGTTGGGCTGTTGGGCGTTCTGGAGGACTGGAGTTGGGCTGTTGGGGGTTCTGGAGGACTGGAGTTGGGCTGTTTGGAGGACTGGAGTTGGGCTGGTGGGGGTACTGGAGGACTGGAGTTGGGCTGTTAGGAGTTCTGGAGGACTGGAGTTGGGCTGTTGGGGGTTCTGGAGGACTGGAGTTGGGCTGTTGGGGGTTCTGGAGAACTGACGTTGGCCTTCTGGGGCTTCTGGAGGACTGGAGTTGGGCTGTTGGGGGTTCTGGAGGACCGGAGTTGGGCTGTTGGGGTTCTGGAGTACTGGAGTTGGGCTGTTGGGGGTTCTGGAGGACTGGAGTTGGGCTGTTGGGGGTTCTGGAGGACTGGAGTTGGGCTGTTGGGGGTTCTAGAGGACTGGAGTTGGGCTGTTGGGGGTCCTGGAGGACTGGAGTTGGGCTGTTGGGGGTTCTGGAGGACTGGCGTTGGGGATTTGGGGGTTCTGGAGGACTGGCGTTGGGCTGTTGGGGGTTCTGGAGGACTGGAGTTGGGCTGTTGGGGATTCTGGAGGACTGGAGTTGGGGTGTTGGGGGTTCTGGAGGACTGGAGTTGGGGGTTCTGGAGGACTGGAGGTGGGCTGTTGGGGGTTCTGGAGGACTGGCGATGGGTTGTTGGGGGTTCTGGAGGACTGGAGTTGGGCTGTTGGGGGTTCTGGAGGACTGGAGTTTGGGTGTTGGGGGTTCTGGAGGACTGGAGTTGGGGGTTCTGGAGGACTGGAGTTGGGGGTTCTGGAGGACTGGCGTTGGGCTGTTGGGGGTTCTGGAGGACTGGAGTTGGGCTGTTGGGGGTACTGTAGGACTGGCGTTGGGAAACCCTGAATATACAGGAAATGGCAGGAAATGGCACAGAACCCTGGTCTTCTATAACCTATACAGGAAATGGCACAGAACCCTGGTCTTATATAACCTATACAGGAAATGGCACAGAACCCTGGTCTCCTATGACCTATACAGGAAATGGTACAGAACCCTGGTCTTTTATAACCTATACAGGAAATGGCACAGAACCTTGGTCTTCTATAACCTATACAGGAAATGGCACAGAACCTTTTTTTCCATCTCTAATAAATCAGGAGAAACTGCAGCATCTCAAGGATCATATACGTTCAGAGGTAACAGCCCGGTTCAGGAGCAACTCCGCCTGTTGTCTCTCCTCCTTAGGCAATGTGGATCTGAAATAATTCTGTTGAAGGTGTAAGCATTATGGGGCTGGCTCCATCTTTCCCTCTGACAGACTATCATCATACTGCTTATACTGTACCCATCCAATCCTTTGTAATATCCATGTGCCTAGGAGGTTAGGGGTTTGGGGTCAGGGGTTAAGGGTTGTTTCTAGACAGGGACAACATGAGCATGAGGCTAAAGACCTCATACAGAGACCTCATCCTGAGACCTCCTCGTACTGAGACCGCCTCATACGGACCTGAGACCTCATACTGAGACCTCCTCGTACTGAGACCTCCTCATACAGAGACCTCCTCATACTGAGACCACATACTGACCTGAGACCTCCTCATACTGAGACCTCCTCATACTGAGACCTCCTCGTACTGACCTGAGACCTCATACTGAGACCTCCTCAGACTGACACCTCCCCATCCTGAGACCTCCTCGTACTGAGACCTCCTCATACTGACCTGAGACCTCATACTGACACCTCCTCATACTGAGACCTCCTCATACTGAGACCTCCTCATACTGAGACCTCCTCATACTGACACCTCATACTGAGACCTCCTCATACTGAGACCTCCACATACTGACCTGAGACCTCATCCTGAGACCTCCTCGTACTGAGACCTCCTCGTACTGACCTGAGACCTCCTCATATTGAGACCTCCTCGTACTGAGACCTCCTCGTACTGACCTGAGACCTCATACTGAGACCTCCTCGTACTGACCTGAGACCTCGTACTGAGACCTCCTCATACTGACCTGAGACCTCGTACTGAGACCTCCTCATACTGACCTGAAACCTCATACTGAGACCTCCACATACTGAGACCACCTCATACTGAGACCTCCTCGTACAGAGACCCCCTCGTACTGAGACCTTCTCATACTGAGACCTCCTCATACTGAGACCTCCTCATGCTGAGACCTCCTCATACTGTGACCTCCTCATGCTGAGACCTCCTAGTACTGAGACCTACTCGTACTGAGACCTCCACATACTAAGACTCCCTCATACTGAGACTTCCTCGTACAGAGACCTCCACATACTGAGACCTCTTCGTACTGAGACCTCCACATACTGAGACCTCCTCATACTGAGACCTCCTCATACTGAGACCTATCCAGTAACTTCAGCTCTACATGTGCCTAGAGGACAGGGGTTAAGGACTAGAGGATAAAGGTTAGGGGTTATAGGTTAGAGGACAGGGGTTAAAGACTAGAAGATAAAGGTTAGGGGTTATAGGTTAGAGGACAGGGGTTAAGGACTAGAGGATAAAGGTTAGGGGTTATAGGTTAGAGGACAGGGGTTAAGGACTAGAGGATAAAGGTTAGGGGTTATAGGTTAGAAGACAGGGGGTTAGGACTAGAGGATAACGGTTAGGGGTTATAGGTTAGAGGACAGGGGTTAAGGACTAGAGGATAAAGGTTAGGGGTTATAGGTTAGAGGACAGGGGTTAAGGACTAGAGGATAAAGGTTAGGGGTTATAGGTTAGAGGACAGGGGTTAAGGACTAGAGGATAAAGGTTAGGGGTTATAGGTTAGAGGACAGGGGTTAAGGACTAGAGGATAAAGGTTAGGGGTTATGGGTTAGACAGTTCCAACATGTTCATGAGGCTCTAGACCTGCTGTAACATAACACCTCTTTATAAATCCTCTCTATACCTCCTGCTCAGGGTAAATAGATCACCCTTCCAGTTACTAGTCCCTCCACTCTAACCACTAGGCTACCATGCCGCCTCTCCACTCTAACCACTAGGCTACCCTGCCACCCCTCCACTCTAACCACTAGGCTACCCTGCCGCCCCTCCACTCTAACCACTAGTCTACCCTGCCGCCCCTCCACTCTAACCACTAGTCTACCTGCCTCCCCTCCACTCTAACCACTAGTCTACCTGCCTCCCCTCCACTCTAACCACTAGTCTACCCTGCCTCCCCTCCACTCTAACCACTAGGCTACCCTGCCACCCCTCCACTCTAACCACTAGTCTACCCTGCCTCCCCTCCTCTCTAACCACTAGTCTACCTGCCGCCCCTCCACTCTAACCACTAGTCTACCCTGCCACCCCTCCACTCTAACCACTAGTCTACCTGCCTCCCCTCCACTCTAACCACTAGTCTACCTGCCGCCCCTCCACTCTAACCACTAGTCTACCTGCCGCCCCGCCCCTCCACTCTAACCACTAGTCTACCTGCCGCCCCGCCCCTCCACTCTAACCACTAGGCTACCTGCCGCCCCTCCACTCTAACCACTAGTCTACCCTGCCGCCCCTCCACTCTAACCACTAGTCTACCTGCCACCCCTCCACTCTAACCACTAGTCTACCTGCCGCCCCGCCCCGCCCCTCCACTCTAACCACTAGTCTACCTGCCGCCCCTCCACTCTAACCACTAGTCTACCTACCTCCCGTCCACTCTAACCACTAGTCTACCTGCCACCCCTCCACTCTAACCACTAGACTACCTGCCGCCCCCCCACTCTAACCACTAGTCTACCTGCCGTCCCTCCACTCTAACCACTAGTCTACCTGCCGCCCCTCCACTCTAACCACTAGTCTACCTGCCGCCCCTCCACTCTAACCACTAGTCTACCTGCCGCCCCTCCACTCTAACCACTAGTCTACCTGCCGACCCTCCACTCTAACCACTAGTCTACCCTGCCATCCCTCCACTCTAACCACTAGGCTACCCTGCTGCCCCTCCGCCCCTCCACTCTAACCACTAGGCTACCTCTTTATAAATCCTCTCTATACCTCCACTCTAACCACTAGTCTACCTGCCTCCCCTCCACTCTAACCACTAGTCAACCTGCCGCCCCTCCACTCTAACCACTAGGCTACCCTGCCTCCCCTCCACTCTAACCACTAGTCGACCTGCCGTCCCTCCACTCTAACCACTAGGCTACCTCTTTATAAATCCTTTCTATACCTCTAATCTAACCACTAGGCTACCCTGCCGCCCCTCCACTCTAACCACTAGTCTACCCTGCCTCCCCTCCACTCTAACCACTAGTCTACCTACCTGCCCCCACTCTAACCACTAGTCTACCTGCCTCCCCTCCACTCTAACCACTAGTCTACCTGCCTATCCCTCCACTCTAACCACTAGTCTACCTGCCGCCCCTCCACTCTAACCACTAGTCTACCTGCCGCCCCGCCCCTCCACTCTAACCACTAGGCTACCCTGCCGCCCCTCCACTCTAACCACTAGTCTACCTTCCGCCCCTCCACTCTAACCACTAGTCTACCTACCTCCCCTCCACTCTAACCACTAGGCTACCCTGCCACCCCTCCACTCTAACCACTAGTCTACCTGCCTTCCCTCCACTCTAACCACTAGGCTACCCTGCCACCCCTCCACTCTAACCACTAGGCTACCCTGCCTCCCCTCCACTCTAACCACTAGACTACCTCCGCCCCTCCACTCTAACCACTAGTCTACCTGCCGTCCCTCCACTCTAACCACTAGTCTACCTGCCGCCCCTCCACTCTAACCACTAGTCTACCTGACGCCCCTCCACTCTAACCACTAGGCTACCCTGCCTCCCCTCCACTCTAACCACTAGTCTACCCCTCCGCCCCTCCACTCTAACCACTAGTCTACCTCTTTATAAATCCTCTCTATACATCCACTCTAACCACTAGGCTACCTCTTATAAATCCTACCTATACATCCACTCTAACCACTAGTCTACCTGCCGCCCCCTCCACTCTAACCACTAGTCTACCTGCCGCCCCGCCCCTCCACTCTAACCACTAGGCTACCCTGCCGCCCCTCCACTCTAACCACTAGTCTACCTTCCGCCCCTCCACTCTAACCACTAGTCTACCTACCTCCCCTCCACTCTAACCACTAGGCTACCCTGCCGCCCCTCCACTCTAACCACTAGTCTACCTGCCTCCCCTCCACTCTAACCACTAGACTACCTGCCGCCCCTCCACTCTAACCACTAGTCTACCTGCCGTCCCTCCACTCTAACCACTAGTCTACCTGCCGCCCCTCCACTCTAACCACTAGTCTACCTGACGCCCCTCCACTCTAACCACTAGGCTACCCTGCCTCCCCTCCACTCTAACCACTAGTCTACCCCTCCGCCCCTCCACTCTAACCACTAGTCTACCTCTTTATAAATCCTCTCTATACATCCACTCTAACCACTAGGCTACCTCTTTATAAATCCTCTCTATACCTCCACTCAGGGTAAATAGATCAACCTTCCAGTTACTTGTCCCCCTCTCCCGTCCCTCCACTCTAACCACTAGGCGACCCTGCCTCCCATCCACTCTAACCACTAGGCTACCTCTTTATAAATCCTCTCTATACCTCCACTCAGGGTAAATAGATCACTGGATGCTGAGTGGCCTTTAAACGCCACTGGATGTCTTTCCGTCCACATCTTCAACAGGAAGGGGCCATCATTACACCACTTAGAGAGACAGTAGCCCAGACATGGACCGGGTTCCAAATGGCACCCTATTCCCTATATAGTGCACTACTTTAGACCAGAGCCATATGGCACCCTATTCCCTATGTAGTGCACTACTTTAGACCAGAGCCATATGGAACCCTAATCCCTATATAGTGCACTACTTTAGACCAAAGCCCTATGGCGCCTTATTCCCTACATAGTGCATTACTTTTGACCAGGGCCCTTTAAAGTAGTGCACTATATGGGGAATAGGGTGCCATTTGCATCCACATGTTCAATACCAAAATGGCAAAAGTACAAAAAATATAATGGTGGAGCAATGACCAACATCAGTTACTGACCTGAACACAAGTGGACTAGTACTCTGAGAGGCTGATAGACTAGTACTCTGAGAGGCTGATAGACTAGCACTCTGAGAGGATGATAGACTAGCACTCTGAGAGGCTGATAGACTAGTACTCTGAGAGGCTGATAGACTAGCACTCTGAGAGGCTGATAGACTAGCACTCTGAGAGGCTGATAGACTAGTACTCTGAGAGGCTGATAGACTAGCACTCTGAGAGGCTGATAGACTAGCACTCTGAGAGGCTGATAGACTAGTACTCTGAGAGGCTGATAGACTAGCACTCTGAGAGGCTGATAGACTAGTACTCTGAGAGGCTGATAGACTAGCACTCTGAGAGACTGATAGACTAGTACTCTGAGAGGCTGATAGACTAGCACTCTGAGAGGCTGATAGACTAGCACTCTGAGAGGCTGATAGACTAGCACTCTGAGAGGCTGATAGACTAGCACTCTGAGAGGCTGATAGACTAGTACTCTGAGAGGCTGATAGACTAGCACTCTGAGAGGCTGATAGACTAGCACTCTGAGAGGCTGATAGACTTGTACTCTGAGAGGCTGATAGACTAGCACTCTGAGAGGCTGATAGACTAGCACTCTGAGAGGCTGATAGACTAACACTCTGAGAGCCTGATAGACTAGCTGATAACCTGAGAGGCTGATAACCCTGACATTTGGTCTCTGTGCTCTCTGCTACACATCTGAATACCTGCTCAACCTCTCATACGCTCTCCATCTCTCTCTATCTCTCTCTCTCCTCTCTCTCTCCCTCCCCCTCTCTCTCTTTCTCTCTCTCTCTCCTTTCCTCTCTCTCCCTCCTCTCTCTCCCTCCTCCCTCCCTCCTCTCTCTCTCTCTCTCCTTTCTCTCTCTCCCTCCTGTCTCTCTCTCCCTCTCTCTCTCTCCTTTCTCTCTTTCTCCCTCTATTTCTCCCTCTCTCCTTCTCTCTCTCTCCCTAATCTGCTAACCTCACTTTCCCTTCATCCTGTTTGAGGTCTTCCCACCTAAAGCTCAACTTTTCCAGTCAACCAGCACCAGACAGAGAGAGAGAGAGAGAGAGAGACAGAGAGAGAGAGAGAGAGAGAGGGAGAGAGAGAGAGAGAGAGAGAGAGAAAGGACAGAGAGAAAGAGAGTGTGAGAGAGACAGGGAGAAGACAGAGAGAGAGAAAGAGAGAGAGAGATGAATTGTCGAAGCAGGCCACCAGTCAGTAAGCATCAACGTGCGCGTTGCCATACTTGTTGGACTTTAAATTCTTACTCCCTAATCCCATTAGGAGAACCAAAGCATCCTGAGACCTCTGCAACCCAATTAACTTTTAAATCACACTGTTTGTGTCACGGTGGCTATCTTTGAAAGATAAAGACCTTGTAAATAGGATGCTGCCTCCATACAGGATATAAACTGAATGTCTCAAAGCAGTGCCATGTTTACTCCTAATACACACCTCCATAGGCCCCGGGTAACAGCCGGGGTAAGAGCCGGGGTAACAGCCGGGGTAAGAGCCGGGGTAAGAGCCGGGGTAACAGCTGGGGTAACAGCCGGGGTAACAGCTGGGGTAACAGCCGGGGTAAGAGCCGGGGTAACAGCCGGGGTAAGAGCTGGGGTAACAGCCGGGGTAACAGCCGGGGTAACAGCTGGGGTAACAGCTGGGGTAACAGCCTGGGTAACAGCTGGGGTAACAGCCGGGGTAACAGCCTGGGTAACAGCTGGGGTAACAGCTGGGGTAACAGCCGGGGTAACAGCCTGGGTAACAGCTGGGGTAACAGCCGTGGTAACAGCCTGGGTAACAGCTGGGGTAACAGCCGGGGTAACAGCCTGGGTAACAGCTGGGGTAACAGCCGGGGTAACAGCTGGGGTAACAGCCTGGGTAACAGCTGGGGTAACAGCCTGGGTAACAGCTGGGTAACAGCTGGGGTAACAGCCGGGGTAACAGCCGGGGTAACAGCCCGGGTAACAGCTGGGGTAACAGCCGGGGTAACAGCTGGGGTAACAGCTGGGGTAACAGCCGGGGTAACAGCCTGGGTAACAGCCTGGGTAACAGCTGGGGTAACAGCTGGGGTAACAGCCTGGGTAACAGCCGTGGTAACAGCCGGGGTAACAGCTGGGGTAACAGCCTGGGTAACAACCTGGGTAACAGCTGGGGTAACAGCTGGGGTAACAGCCGGGGTAACAGCTGGGGTAACAGCCGGGGTAAAGAGCACCAATAAGGTTATATCAAACAGTAGATTCAAAGTGTTAATAGCAGCTGAAAAGTGCTTCTCTTCAACAAAAAAGATTGATGAGATATTCATAGACAATGTCTTTGACATGTTTATTATAATAAACAAGACTTCATAGAATGTACTCTATTTGAAACAGGAACACAATATTTACAAACCAATCCAGTATGCAAACTCCTGCAATGTATGCATTAAAACAAACACTGCTCCAGGCCTTGGTAATGGAAAGGGAACAGGCATTTGGTATATTATGGAGGGAGGGATGATGGATGGAGGGATGATGGATGGAGGGATGATGGATGGAGGGATGATGGATAGAGGGATGATGGAGGGAGGGATGATGGATGGAGGGATGATGGAGGGAGGGATGATGGATGGAGGGATGATGGATGGAGGGATGATGGATGGAGGGATGATGGAGGGAGGGATGATGGATGGAGGGATGCATGATGGATATAAACGAACATGAAACTGACGTTGAAAATATATATGTGAAATTCCAATAGCAACCGTGTTTAACCCTTAGATGTGTTCTCTTTCACATTGTGGACACACATTTCCTCTCCCTAGCCTAGACCCTACTAATGGACATACTCTGTGTAGGATAATACTTAGACCTGCCTGTGTGATCATGTGGAGCCCAACACGCTCTGCCTCCCTTTCTAGACCTAACATCTCGTACTTCTAAAAATATATCTAGTGCAATTTCTCATGAAGATGCTGAATACATTCAGAAAGGCTCTACGAGGCCGAGTAACTCCTTACATGGATGTGTCCCATAGAATACATCCCAAATGGCACCCTGTTCCCTATGTAGTGCACTACTTTAGACCAGAGTCCTATGGCACCCTGTTCCCTATGTAGTGCACTACTTTAGACCAGAGCCCTATGGCACCCTATTCCCTATATAGTGCACTACCTTAGACCAGACCCCTATGGCACCATATTCCCTATATAGTGCACTACTTTAGACCAGAGCCCTATTCCCTATATAGTGCACTACTTTAGACCAGTCCTATTCCCTATATAGTGCACTACTTTAGACCAGAGCCATATTCCCTATATAGTGCACTACTTTAGACCAGAGCCCCATATATAGTGCACTACTTTAGACCAGAGTCCTATTCCCTATATAGTGCACTACTTTAGACCAGAGCCCTATTCCCTATATAGTGCACTACTTTAGACCAGAGTCCTATTCCCTATATAGTGGTACTATTATAGACCAGAGCCCTATTCCCTATATAGTGCACTACTTTAGACCAGAGAACCTATTCCCTATATAGTGCACTACTTTAGACCAGAGTCCTATTCCCTATATAGTGCTCTACTTTAGACCAGAGCCATATGGAACCCTATTCCCTATATAGTGCACTACTTTAGACCAGAGCCCTATGGCACCCTATTCCCTATATAGTGCCAGTCCCTATAGGGCTCTGGTCAATGGTAAAGGGCAGTTTGGTGGGGCCACCTGCACGGTTCGAGCAAGGATGTATTTTTGTTGCCATGAGGCAGAGAGCAAATTCCCTGCCATTCTACACATGTTGCCATGGCGCTATGAGGTCGCCTAGGCAGAGAGCAAATTCCCTGCCATTCTACACATGTTGCCATGGCGCTATGAGGTCGCCTAGGCAGAGAGCTCCAGTACATTTAGTTAATATTTAATCATTTTTATTTGTTTTGGTTTGTTTGCATATTTTAGTTAGATATTTGGTTTTGAATTAGCTCAATGGGTATAGACTAAGTCTGGGTAAAATCAATGTGTTTCCTACCTGTGAATATGATGGAAAATCAGTTATTTCAACATAGCTAGTTAACAATGCTAGCAAGCTAGTTAGCTAGTGTGTTTTGGTTTGAATACCCCACCATATTTTTTGCTTGTTTTTATGGTCTCCTGACCCCTGAGGAGGACTGCAAGCTGGCAGGGACCTGGCAGGGATGAATTCAATGCTCAGTCTGAGGATTCCTCTGAAGATTTGTGCTGGCTGACATCATTGAGATAGTGGGAACGTAGTAATGAACTTCATCTTGTACAAGGCAGTCAGACAGCTGGGACTGCGAGGCGAGTGAACAGTGCTACCTGCCTGCCACTGGAGGACCTCCTCATCTACCCCCTGTTGACAAAACCCTCCCTCTGCTCTAGCTATGAGGAGGACCTCCTCATCTACCCCCTGTTGACAAAACCCTCCCTCTGCTCTAGCAATGAGGAGAACCTACTCATCTACCCCCTGTTGACAAAACCCTCCCTCTGCTCCAGCTATGAGGAGGACCTGATCATCTACCCCCTGTAGACAAAACCCTCCCTCTGCTCTAGCTATATGGATCCCACTCGACTGTCGTTCCATATGCTTGAAACACCCAAAACGTACAACTCTAGCTGACAGTTGTGGTAGTCCAGCCCTCTGTTATCTATATTAGTTGTGGTAGTCCAGCCCTCTGTTATCTACTATAAGGACTATAGATTAGTTGTGGTAGTCCAGCCCCAAGTTATCTACTATAAGGGCTATATATTAGTTGTGGTAGTCCAGACCTCTGTTATCTACTATAAGGGCTATATATTAGTTGTGGTAGTCCAGCCCTCTGTTATCTACTATAAGGGCTATATATTAGTTGTGGTAGTCCAGACCTCTGTTATCTACTATAAGGGCTATATATTAGTTGTGGTAGTCCAGACCTCTGTTATCTACTATAAGGGCTATATATTAGTTGTGGTAGTCCAGCCCTCTGTTATCTGCTATAAGGGCTATATATTAGTTGTGGTAGTCCAGCCCTCTGTTATCTACTATAAGGGCTATATATTAGTTGTGGTAGTCCAGCCCTCTGTTATCTACTATAAGGACTATATATTAGTTGTGGTAGTCCAGCCCTCTGTTATCTGCTATAAGGGCTATATATTAGTTGGTCAGTGACTCTGGTCTAAAGTAGAGGACTGTATGTGGAATAACGCCTTGTAGTGACTCTGGTCTAAAGTAGAGGACTATATGTGGAATAACGCCTTGCAGTGACTCTGGTCTAAAGTAGAGGACTATATGGGGAATCGGTGCCATTTGGGATGCAGACGCAACAGTTTTCAGCGCCTGGACAGCTCCTCCCGCTAGTCTCTCTCTCCTCAACAACAGAGCCGTTTCTCCGGGCATATAACCTGCCTAGTGTCCATCCCGGGCTGTATCTGTCTCTGAGCTGCGCCCGCTGTTTATCTGTGAAGTATTCCCAGGCTGGCTCAAAACGTCCAATACTAAGTATCCTATCCACCGATTACGAAGTATCCTAGAATCCCGGCGATTACTACAATAGCAACGAATATGAACCCAGCGATACATGTGATCATTCCGTTATTGTCACCCCCTTCATCTATCTCGTCTTTGGGCTCCTCTTCACAGATGGAAATGACGCCCACGGAGGAGTTCCCGACGCTCAGGGTGGATTTGAGCTCGGCGCCGGCCTCCTGCTTGGCCTCCACGGCCCACGGAGCCACCTGCACCTTCATCTCCATCTCCTCCATCATCTGGCCCACCTGGGTGATCTCAGCCTGGAGCTCCTTCAGGTCGGCAGTGTCGATGTTGCTGTCCGCGTCGTACTTCATGTTCTGCACAGACATGGCCCTGGCGGCCACCGTGGTGGTGCTGCCGGTCATGCCCGTCTGGATGAGGTGTCTGGTGGGCACCTTGAGGGGGAACTCCTGCCCTATCTCCAAGCTCCGCTTCATGTCCACTTCCAGTAGCTCCATGCTGCTGGTGAACAGCACCCATAGCCTTTCATACTCAGCCCGGTCGTCCTTGCTGGTGGTCTTGTCTTTGAGCAACTCGGTTAGTTTATTCCGGTTGGCCACCGCGAGCTCCTGGGCTTTCTTCCGGGTCTTCTTGAGTTCCTCTCGCAGGTTCTGAGAGTCCGATGTGCTGCCCAGCGCGATGACCAGGTGCCTGTAGCACGCTGTGACTTTGTTCAGAGCATCCAGCATGGTTTTACACTCATCTGTGCCCCCCATGGTTGTTTTTTAATTCAAATATAAGCCCACCTCTGATCTCCCCCGGCTACATTAAAAATGCATTCAATTAATTTTTTTAAAAGCGGTGCGCAACAACAACAAAAAAGGATGGTGATCGCGAACCGCCAGACGCACTGTGGTCGGTTGTTGAGCTCGATTCCACTGTCTTTTTGATTTTATTTTTTAGTTTGGACAAGAGAACACCATCCATACGAATCCAGTCAAAGCTCTTGTCACAGCGAATTCCTCTCTATCCATGTTCCTGTCTGCGAGCAGCACAGAGAGCCGAGAGAGAAGCTTAGATATTAATGGACCAGTAAATGGCTTTACCTTCGCTCTTTTGCATTGGAGATTAGATGGCCGACGGCGTCAGAGAGACCAGCCCTCCCTGCCTGCAGAAAATAGATAGTGTATCAAAACATTTCTGTTGGTTTGTGGGTAATAATAGTCCAATATATTAGAGACTGTGTAGCAGATTCAGCTACAGGTGTTTCCTATTAAACAGTATCCAGACAGAACAACTCCACAGTATCCAGACAGAACAACTCCGTCAGCGTCGGCTCGCAACAAATAAATAACGGAAAGTCCATTAATGCCGTCGCCGTCTTCTTAGATGCACATCTGGATGGTGATGATTATATAAAACAAACGCTGTTAAATGTCAGCTCACCGTGAGAGACAGACCCGTCCCGCTGGACGAACCAAATCAAACTGTGACTAGATCGATGGTTGGTTGTCTAAGTATCGTGTGGCTTTCTTTTCTTCATCTGAACGGGAGCTGTCCACTTCAGCACGCTGTTTGTCGACGGTGCTGTTTTAAATACCATAAGCGCCTTGTCACACGCAGAACAAGACCGGAGCTTTCAGATGTAGGCATTCTGGAACATTGGACAGAGTAGAGAAGCCTAGAGATCCACTGATTGGTTAGTGAGGAAACATCTCCAGTGGATACGTATTGTGATTGGTTAGTTATTCTCACACACACACAGCCCCCTCCTGCACTAGACTACTGTATGGGGTGTTAGTGGATGCCTTTATTAAAGGGATGCTCACAGATGAAGAGGACGCTGAGATATTGACTGTTTCACAAATTGTACCCTTTTCGCTATATGGGCGTGGTCTAAAGTAGTGCACTATGTAGGGAATAGGGTGCCATAGGGCTCTGGTCTAAAATAGTGCACTATATAGGGAATAGGGTGGCATAGGGCTCTGGTCTAAAGTAGTGCCCTATATAGAGAATAGGGTGCCATAGTGCTCTGGTCTAACGTAGTGCACTATATTAGGGAATAAGGTGCCATAGGGCTCTGGTCTAAAGTAGTGCATCATATAGGGAATAGGGTGCCATAGTGCTCTGGTCTAAAGTAGTACCCTATATATAGGGAATAGGGTTCTGGTCTAAAGTAGTGCACTATATAGAGAATAGGGTGCCATAGTGCTCTGGTCTAACGTAGTGCACTATATTAGGGAATAGGGTGCCATAGGGCTCTGGTCTAAAGTAGTGCACTATGTAGGGAATAGGGTGCCATAGGGCTCTGGTCTAAAGTAGTGCACTATATTAGGGAATAGGGTGTCATTTGAGACTGGGGCGTAATCATTGATCCAGCAGCATTTAGCAATAATTGACCAATCAATGCAGGGTTAAAAAAAAGAGGAGGTCCACTTAGAGATCAGACCGTTGTTTTCCCAGAGCCAGATCAATGGGAGTTTTTCATCAATACAATATTTTCTGTTGTGCAGATTTGATTACATTTCTCCTAGTTTCCTTTCACTTTTAACTTTTGAAGAATTAGTTTTTATGATGTATTTGTGTGTGTGTTTGCATGCTTGCCTGTGTGTCTGTGCATTTACAAATGTGTGTGTCCTTGTGCTGGTTTGTGGTGTGTGTGTGAGAGAGAGTGTGTGGGGTGTGTGTGTGAGAGAGAGTGTGTGAGAGAGAGTGTGTGTGGTGTGTGTGTGAGAGAGAGTGTGTGTGGTGTGTGTGTGAGAGAGAGTGTGTGTGGTGTGTGTGTGAGAGAGAGTGTGTGTGGTGTGTGTGTGAGAGAGAGTGTGTGTGATGTGTGTGTGAGAGAGAGTGTGTGTGGTGTGTGTGTGAGAGAGAGTGTGTGTGGTGTGTGTGTGAGAGAGAGTGTGTGTGGTGTGTGTGTGAGAGAGAGTGTGTGTGGTGTGTGTGTGAGAGAGAGTGTGTGTGGTGTGTGAGCGCGCTCCTGTGAAGTACAGGGATGCAGGTCTAGTGATGGAGCAGTAATGGAGTCTAGTGATGGAGTCTAGTGATGGATGCAAGTTGTATCTGTTATGGATGTGATCTCTGCTGTGTGGAGGTGAGAGGCTCCATATCTGATCTGTCTGGAGGGTTGACTGGTCTTTCTGGAGGGTTGACTGGTCTGTCTGGAGGATGGAGGGTTGACTGGTCTGTCTGGAGGATGGAGGGTTGACTGGTCTGTCTGGAGGGTTGACTGGTCTGTCTGGAGGGTTGACTGGTCTGTCTGGAGGATGGAGGGTTGACTGGTCTGTCTGGAGGGTTGACTGGTCTGTCTGGAGGGTTGATTGGTCTGTCTGGAGGGTTGACTGGTCTGCCTGGAGGGTTGACTGGTCTGTCTGGAGGGTTGACTGGTCTGTCTGGAGGATGGAGGGTTGACTGGTCTGTCTGGAGGATGGAGGGTTGACTGGTCTGTCTGGAGGGTTGACTGGTCTGTCTGGAGGATGGAGGGTTGACTGGTCTGTCTGGAGGGTTGACTGGTCTGTCTGGAGGGTTGACTGGTCTGTCTGAAGGATGGAGGGTTGACTGGTCTGTCTGGAGGGTTGACTGGTCTGTCTGGAGGGTTGACTGGTCTGCCTGGAGGGTTGACTGGTCTGTCTGGAGGGTTGACTGGTCTGTCTGGAGGATGGAGGGTTGACTGGTCTGTCTGGAGGATGGAGGGTTGACTGGTCTGTCTGGAGGGTTGACTGGTCTGTCTGGAGGATGGAGGGTTGACTGGTCTGTCTGGAGGGTTGACTGGTAGGTCTGGAGGGTTGACTGGTCTGTCTGGAGGACAGAGGGTTGACTGCGCTGTCTGGAGGGTTGACTGCTCTGTCTGGAGGGTTGACTGCTCTGTCTGGAGGGTTGACTGGTCTGTCTGGAGGATGGAGGGTTGACTGGTCTGTCTGGAGGATGGTGGGTTGACTGGCCTGTCTGGAGGATGGAGTGTTGACTGGTCTGTCTGGAGGATGGAGTGTTGACTGTTCTGTCTGGAGGATGGAGGGTTGACTGGCCTGTCTGGAGGGTTGACTGGTCTGTCTGGAGGGTTGACTGGTCTGTCTGGAGGGTTGACTGGTCTGTCTGGAGGATGGAGGGTTGACTGGCCTGTCTGGAGGATGGAGGGTTGACTGGTCTGTCTAGAGGGTTGACTGGTCTGTCTGGAGGATGGAGGGTTGACTGGTCTGTCTGGAGGATGGAGGGTTGACTGGTCTGTCTGGAGGGTTGACTGGTCTGTCTGGAGGATGGAGGGTTGACTGGTCTGTCTGGAGGGTTGACTGGTCTGTCTGGAGGGTTGACTGGTCTGTCTGAAGGATGGAGGGTTGACTGGTCTGTCTGGAGGGTTGACTGGTCTGTCTGGAGGGTTGACTGGTCTGCCTGGAGGGTTGACTGGTCTGTCTGGAGGGTTGACTGGTCTGTCTGGAGGATGGAGGGTTGACTGGTCTGTCTGGAGGATGGAGGGTTGACTGGTCTGTCTGGAGGGTTGACTGGTCTGTCTGGAGGGTTGACTGGTCTGTCTGGAGGATGGAGGGTTGACTGGCCTGTCTGGAGGATGGAGGGTTGACTGGTCTGTCTAGAGGGTTGACTGGTCTGTCTGGAGGATGGAGGGTTGACTGGCCTGTCTGGAGGATGGAGGGTTAACTGATCTGTCTGGAGGATGTAGCTTTTCTCTTTCTGCATTATTGAGGCATATGGAGTCTAGTGATGGAGTCTAGTGATGGAGTCTAGTGATGGAGCAGTAATGGAGTCTAGTGATGGAGCAGTGATGGAGTCCAGTGATGGAGCAGTAATGGAGTCTAGTGATGGAGTCTAGTGATGGAGTCTAGTGATGGAGCAGTAATGGAGTCTAGTGATGGAGTCCAGTGATGGAGCAGTGATGGAGTCCAGTGATGGAGTCTAGTGATGGAGCAGGGATGGAGTCTAGTGATGGAGCAGTGATGGAGTCTAGTGATGAAGCAGTAATGGAGTCTAGTGATGGAGCAGTGATGGAGCAGTGATGGAGTCCAGTGATGGAGTCTAGTGATGGAGTGTAGTGATGGAGTCCAGTAATGGAGTCCAGTGATGGAGCAGTAATGGAGTCTAGTGATGGAGCAGTAATGGAGTCTAGTGATGGAGCAGTGATGGAGTCTAGTGATGGAGCAGTAATGGAGTCTAGTGATGGAGTCTAGTGATGGAGTCTAGTGATGGAGCAGTAATGGAGTCTAGTGATGGAGCAGTGATGGAGTCTAGTGATGGAGCAGTAATGGAGTCTAGTGATGGAGTCTAGTGATGGGGTCTAGTGATGGAGCAGTGATGGAGTCCAGTGATGGAGCAGTAATGGAGTCTAGTGATGGAGTCTAGTGATGGAGCAGTAATGGAGTCTAGTGATGGAGTCTAGTGATGGAGCAGTGATGGAGTCCAGTGATGGAGTCTAGTGATGGAGCAGGGATGGAGTCTAGTGATGGAGCAGTGATGGAGTCTAGTGATGGAGCAGTAATGGAGTCTAGTGATGGAGTCTAGTGATGGAGCAGTGATGGAGTCCAGTGATGGAGTCTAGTGATGGAGTGTAGTGATGGAGTCCAGTAATGGAGTCCAGTGATGGAGCAGTGATGGAGTCTAGTGATGGAGTCCAGTGATGGAGCTGTAATGGAGTCTAGTGATGGAGCAGTAATGGAGTCTAGTGATGGAGCAGTGATGGAGCAGTGATGGAGTCTAGTGATGGAGCAGTAATGGAGTCTAGTGATGGAGTCTAGTGATGGAGCACAGATGGAGTCTTGTGATGGAGTCTAGTGATGGATGCAAGTTGTATCTGTTATGGATGTGATCTCTGCTGTGTGGAGGTGAGAGGCTCCATATCTGATCTGTCTGGAGGGTTGACTGGTCTGTCTGGAGGGTTGACTGGTCTGTCTGGAGGATGGAGGGTTGACTGGTCTGTCTGGAGGATGGAGGGTTGACTGGTCTGTCTGGAGGGTTGACTGGTCTGTCTGGAGGGTTGACTGGTCTGTCTGGAGGATGGAGGGTTGACTGGTCTGTCTGGAGGGTTGACTGGTCTGTCTGGAGGGTTGATTGGTCTGTCTGGAGGGTTGACTGGTCTGCCTGGAGGGTTGACTGGTCTGTCTGGAGGGTTGACTGGTCTGTCTGGAGGATGGAGGGTTGACTGGTCTGTCTGGAGGATGGAGGGTTGACTGGTCTGTCTGGAGGGTTGACTGGTCTGTCTGGAGGATGGAGGGTTGACTGGTCTGTCTGGAGGGTTGACTGGTCTGTCTGGAGGGTTGACTGGTCTGTCTGAAGGATGGAGGGTTGACTGGTCTGTCTGGAGGGTTGACTGGTCTGTCTGGAGGATGGAGGGTTGACTGGTCTGTCTGGAGGATGGAGGGTTGACTGGTCTGTCTGGAGGGTTGACTGGTCTGTCTGGAGGATGGAGGGTTGACTGGTCTGTCTGGAGGGTTGACTGGTAGGTCTGGAGGGTTGACTGGTCTGTCTGGAGGACAGAGGGTTGACTGCGCTGTCTGGAGGGTTGACTGCTCTGTCTGGAGGGTTGACTGCTCTGTCTGGAGGGTTGACTGGTCTGTCTGGAGGATGGAGGGTTGACTGGTCTGTCTGGAGGATGGTGGGTTGACTGGCCTGTCTGGAGGATGGAGTGTTGACTGGTCTGTCTGGAGGATGGAGTGTTGACTGTTCTGTCTGGAGGATGGAGGGTTGACTGGCCTGTCTGGAGGGTTGACTGGTCTGTCTGGAGGGTTGACTGGTCTGTCTGGAGGGTTGACTGGTCTGTCTGGAGGATGGAGGGTTGACTGGCCTGTCTGGAGGATGGAGGGTTGACTGGTCTGTCTAGAGGGTTGACTGGTCTGTCTGGAGGATGGAGGGTTGACTGGTCTGCCTGGAGGGTTGACTGGTCTGTCTGGAGGGTTGACTGGTCTGTCTGGAGGATGGAGGGTTGACTGGTCTGTCTGGAGGATGGAGGGTTGACTGGTCTGTCTGGAGGGTTGACTGGTCTGTCTGGAGGATGGAGGGTTGACTGGTCTGTCTGGAGGGTTGACTGGTAGGTCTGGAGGGTTGACTGGTCTGTCTGGAGGACAGAGGGTTGACTGCGCTGTCTGGAGGGTTGACTGCTCTGTCTGGAGGGTTGACTGCTCTGTCTGGAGGGTTGACTGGTCTGTCTGGAGGATGGAGGGTTGACTGGTCTGTCTGGAGGATGGTGGGTTGACTGGCCTGTCTGGAGGATGGAGTGTTGACTGGTCTGTCTGGAGGATGGAGTGTTGACTGTTCTGTCTGGAGGATGGAGGGTTGACTGGCCTGTCTGGAGGGTTGACTGGTCTGTCTGGAGGGTTGACTGGTCTGTCTGGAGGGTTGACTGGTCTGTCTGGAGGATGGAGGGTTGACTGGCCTGTCTGGAGGATGGAGGGTTGACTGGTCTGTCTAGAGGGTTGACTGGTCTGTCTGGAGGATGGAGGGTTGACTGGTCTGTCTGGAGGATGGAGGGTTGACTGGTCTGTCTGGAGGGTTGACTGGTCTGTCTGGAGGATGGAGGGTTGACTGGTCTGTCTGGAGGGTTGACTGGTCTGTCTGGAGGGTTGACTGGTCTGTCTGAAGGATGGAGGGTTGACTGGTCTGTCTGGAGGGTTGACTGGTCTGTCTGGAGGGTTGACTGGTCTGCCTGGAGGGTTGACTGGTCTGTCTGGAGGGTTGACTGGTCTGTCTGGAGGATGGAGGGTTGACTGGTCTGTCTGGAGGATGGAGGGTTGACTGGTCTGTCTGGAGGGTTGACTGGTCTGTCTGGAGGGTTGACTGGTCTGTCTGGAGGATGGAGGGTTGACTGGCCTGTCTGGAGGATGGAGGGTTGACTGGTCTGTCTAGAGGGTTGACTGGTCTGTCTGGAGGATGGAGGGTTGACTGGCCTGTCTGGAGGATGGAGGGTTAACTGATCTGTCTGGAGGATGTAGCTTTTCTCTTTCTGCATTATTGAGGCATATGGAGTCTAGTGATGGAGTCTAGTGATGGAGTCTAGTGATGGAGCAGTAATGGAGTCTAGTGATGGAGCAGTGATGGAGTCCAGTGATGGAGCAGTAATGGAGTCTAGTGATGGAGTCTAGTGATGGAGTCTAGTGATGGAGCAGTAATGGAGTCTAGTGATGGAGTCCAGTGATGGAGCAGTGATGGAGTCCAGTGATGGAGTCTAGTGATGGAGCAGGGATGGAGTCTAGTGATGGAGCAGTGATGGAGTCTAGTGATGGAGCAGTAATGGAGTCTAGTGATGGAGCAGTGATGGAGCAGTGATGGAGTCCAGTGATGGAGTCTAGTGATGGAGTGTAGTGATGGAGTCCAGTAATGGAGTCCAGTGATGGAGCAGTAATGGAGTCTAGTGATGGAGCAGTAATGGAGTCTAGTGATGGAGCAGTGATGGAGTCTAGTGATGGAGCAGTAATGGAGTCTAGTGATGGAGTCTAGTGATGGAGTCTAGTGATGGAGCAGTAATGGAGTCTAGTGATGGAGCAGTGATGGAGTCTAGTGATGGAGCAGTAATGGAGTCTAGTGATGGAGTCTAGTGATGGGGTCTAGTGATGGAGCAGTGATGGAGTCCAGTGATGGAGCAGTAATGGAGTCTAGTGATGGAGTCTAGTGATGGAGCAGTAATGGAGTCTAGTGATGGAGTCTAGTGATGGAGCAGTGATGGAGTCCAGTGATGGAGTCTAGTGATGGAGCAGGGATGGAGTCTAGTGATGGAGCAGTGATGGAGTCTAGTGATGGAGCAGTAATGGAGTCTAGTGATGGAGTCTAGTGATGGAGCAGTGATGGAGTCCAGTGATGGAGTCTAGTGATGGAGTGTAGTGATGGAGTCCAGTAATGGAGTCCAGTGATGGAGCAGTGATGGAGTCTAGTGATGGAGTCCAGTGATGGAGCTGTAATGGAGTCTAGTGATGGAGCAGTAATGGAGTCTAGTGATGGAGCAGTGATGGAGCAGTGATGGAGTCTAGTGATGGAGCAGTAATGGAGTCTAGTGATGGAGTCTAGTGATGGAGCACAGATGGAGTCTTGTGATGGAGTCTAGTGATGGAGCAGTTATGGAGTCTAGTGGTGGAGTCTAGTGATGGAGCAGTGATGGAGTCTAGTGATGGAGTCTACAGATGTAGTCTAGTGATGGAGCAGTGATGGAGTCTAGTGATGGAGTCTAGTGATGCAGCAGTGATATGTTATCCTGTTAATGGACTGGAGCACAGAGGACAGGAGGCTGGCAGGCCACTCAACCATTGTTTAACTGCGTCTCAAATGCACCCTATTCCCTATGTAGTGCATTACTTTTGACCAGAGCGCTATGGGGCCTGGTCTAAAGTAGTGCGCTATATTGTGAATAGGAGAGTATTCAGCCATTGTTAATCTTGCATAAGACAACACCTGCTGAAAAGGGGCTTTAATATGAGCACTTCTATTATTGGTTGTGTTTGTACATTTTCATTCAAAACACAAAAAGTCCTTAGTGGTGATGAAAATAATCATCTCCTTTTGTTGACAATGAATGCATAATCTGGAGCCTTTCTCCTCAAATCATGTTGAGCAGCTCTCCTCATTTCGCTACAGTCAGTGGACAACGGCCGGACAGTTTTCGAATAGGCTGATTCAAAGTCATCAGTTAGACAGTGTCACGTTCGTCGTAATAATTATCGGACCAAGGTGCAGCGGGATATGGTTTCCACGTGTTTATTAACTGAAACGCACAAAAAAAACTATAAAGAATGACCGAAACGTGACGACGAATAGCATGCTAACAGGCAACTACACATAAACAAGATCCCACAACAAACAAACAGTGAGGAAATGGCTGGGAAAAATATGATCCCCAATCAGAGACAACGATAAACAGCTGCCTCTGATTGGGAACCATACCAGGCCAACATAGAAATACAACAACCTAGAATACCCAACCTAGTCTCACACCTTAACCAAACATAGAGAATAAAAAGGCTCTCTATGGTCAGGGCGTGACAGACAGATAGTCAGCATGCTGGATCTGAATTGGCAACTCAAAACGTCCTCTGTTTTTATGGCCAGCTAAAACCACGATTTGGTCGTACAGTAAAGGGCATTACCCTCATTATCCTGTGATGAGAATGTCTGCCCAGCCCCCCTCTGCCTATGATCTAGTTGTAGCCTGCTGCTGTGGTGAAGGGGAGACAGTCTCCTCTTCCACTATGCACTTGAGAGAAAAAATGGGTTATGAATAAAATCAAATCAAATCCAATTTATTTATATAGCCCTTCGTGCATCAGCTGATATCTATAAGTGCTGTACAGAAACCCAGCCTAAAACCCCAAACAGCAAGCAATGCAGGTGTAGAAGCACGGTGGCTAGGAAAAACTCCCTAGAAAGGCCAAAACCTAGGAAGAAACCTAGAGAGGAACCAGGCTATGTGGGGTGGCCAGTCCTCTTCTGGCTGTGCCGGGTGGAGATAACAGAACATGGCCAAGATGTTCAAATGTTCATAAATGACCAGCATGGTTGTATAATAATAAGGCAGAACAGTTGAAACTGGAGCAGCAGCACGGTCAGGTGGACTGGGGACAGCAAGGAGTCATCATGTCAGGTAGTCCTGGGGCATGGTCCTAGGGCTCAGGTCCTCCGAGAGAGAGGAAGAAAGAGAGAATTAGAGAGAGCATATGTGGGGTGGCCAGTCCTCTTCTGGCTGTTCCGGGTGGAGATTATAACAGAGCATGGCCAAGATGTTCAAATGTTCATAAATGACCAGCATGTTCAAATAATCATAAGGCAGAACAGTTGAAACTGGAGCAGCAGCACGGCCAGGTGGACTGGGGACAGCAAGGAGTCATCATGTCAGGTAGTCCTGGGGCATGGTCCTAGGGCTCAGGTCCTCCGAGAGAGAGAGAGAAAGAGAGAATTAGAGAACGCACACTTAGATTCACACAGGACACCGAATAGGACAGGAGAGGTACTCCAGATATAACAAACTGACCCTAGCCCCCCGACACATAAACTACTGCAGCATAAATACTGGAGGCTGAGACATGATGATCGTATAACATTTCAAAATGCAATTGTGGGAAAACCATAGCATTGTTCCCTTGTCTCAGTTGAAGAGAGGAGGGTCTCAGCTTTGTTCCCTGGTCCCAGTTGAAGAGAGGAGGGTCTCAGCTTTGTTCCCTGGTCCCAGTTGAAGAGAGGAGGGTCTCAGCTTTGTTCCCTTGTCCCAGTTGAAGAGAGGAGGGTCTCAGCTTTGTTCCCTGGTCCCAGTTGAAGAGAGGAGGGTCTCAGCTTTGTTCCCTGGTCCCAGTTGAAAAGAGGAGGGTCTCAGCTTTGTTCCCTGGTCCCAGTTGAAGAGAGGAGGGTCTCAGCTTTGTTCCCTGGTCCCAGTTGAAGAGAGGAGGGTCTCAGCTTTGTTCCCTTGTCCCAGTTGAAGAGAGGAGGGTCTCAGCTTTGTTCCCTGGTCCCAGTTGAAGAGAGGAGGGTCTCAGCTTTGTTCCCTGGTCCCAGTTGAAGAGAGGAGGGTCTCAGCTTTCTGGAGGTAGAATTTGTACTTCTCAACTCTCAATATTCAGTTCAATAGCAACTATTTTAAAACCAAGATATGCTATCCTGTTAATGGGTTTTGATTTTCCACTTCCTTAGGTGTTGAGCCCCAAATTAATTAGCCTATGATATAAATTAGTCCACATAATGATGTATGTTATTCATCTCTATTGGAAATTCTTAAATTGTATTTTGACAGTAAAATAGAACAACTATTGTCTATTTGTCTAATGGTCAGCATAATCAATATTCATGTCAATCACTGGATTAGATTGGTCATCATAATCAATATTCATAACAATACTGGATTAGATTGGTCATCATAATCAATATTCATGTCAATACTGGATTAGATTGGTCATCATAATCCATATTCATGACAATACTGGATTAGATTGGTCATCATAATCAATATTCATGACAATACTGGATTAGATTGGTCATCATAATCAATATTCATGACAATATTAGATTGGTCATCATAATCAATATTCATGACAATATTAGATTGGTCATCATAATCAATATTCATGACAATACTGGATTAGATTGGTCATCATAATCAATATTCATGACAATACTGGATTAGATTGGTCATCATAATCAATATTCATGACAATACTGGATTAGATTGGTCATCATAATCAATATTCATGACAATACTGGATTAGATTGGTCATCATAATCAATATTCATGTCAATACTGGATTAGATTGGTCATCATAATCAATATTCATGACAATACTGGACTTCCAGAAGGCCTTGGACAGCATTCAGCACCAAAGCCTATGGAAGATCTTATGAATCCCCAGCCATGTTGTTAACATCATAAAACAGCACTACAGCAACTTCTCATGCACTGTGGGAACGAGCGACATGAGCTTTGCTGTGAAGGCTGGAGTTCGTAAAGGTTGTGTGACGTCAGCCTTACTCTTCAACCTGACAGTCGACTGGGTCATGTGACGAACAACAGACGATCAGGCAAGAGGAATATGATGGACACTGGGTCATGTGACGAACAACAGACGATCAGGCAAGAGCTATACGACGGAGACTGGGTCATGTGACGAACAACAGACGATCAGGCAAGAGGAATATGATGGACACTGGGTCATGTGACGAACAACAGACGATCAGGCAAGAGGAACACGACGGAGACTGGGTCATGTGACGAACAACAGAAGATCAGGCAAGAGGAATACAATGGACCCACTCATCTAGAAGACCTTGACTTCCTGATGACCTGGCTCTTTCATCACAACATCTAGAAGACCTGGACTTCTTGATGACCTGGCTCTTTCATCACAACATCTAGAAGACCTGGACTTCCTGATGACCTTGTTATGCAGAGTGGAACAGGGGAAACCAAGAGCAGACTCAGATGAGGGGACTTGGATGAAGTAACCAGGTATTTATTGAAACACAAGGAGAAGATGGAGTGCAAGCAAGGGGAATCTCAGGTGGGTTGCAGGAAACCAGGTGCGGAGGCTGAGGCTGGGGTGAGAGGTGTTGGCACAGGGTAAGCAGGTCGGGAGGCTGGGGTGAGAGGGGTTGGCACAGGGTAAGCAGGTCCGGAGACTGAGGCTGGAGCGAGAGGGGTTGGCACAGGGTAAGCAGGTCCGGAGACTGAGGCTGGAGCGAGAGGGGTTGGCACAGGGTAAGCAGGTCCGGAGGCTGAGGCTGGGGTGAGAGGGGTTGGCACAGGGTAAGCAGGTCCGGAGGCTGGGGTGAGAGGGGTTGGCACAGGGTAAGCAGGTCCGGAGGCTGGGGTGAGAGGGGTTGGCACAGGGTAAGCAGGTCGGGAGACTGAGGCTGGAGCGAGAGGGGTTGGCACAGGGTAAGCAGGTCCGGAGGCTGGAGCGAGAGGGGTTGGCACAGGGTAAGCAGGTCTGGAGGCTGGAGCGAGAGGGGTTGGCACAGGGTAAGCAGGTCCGGAGGCTGGAGCGAGAGGGGTTGGCACAGGGTAAGCAGGTCTGGAGGCTGGAGCGAGAGGGGTTGGCACAGGGTAAGCAGGTCCGGAGGCTGGAGCGAGAGGGGTTGGCACAGGGTAAGCAGGTCCGGAGGCTGAGGCTGGGGTGAGAGGGGTTGGCGCAGGGTAAGCAGGTCCGGAGGCTGGAGCGAGAGGGGTTGAGACAGGGAAAACAGGTGCGGAGGCTGAGGCTGAAGCGAGAGTGTGGTTGAGGCAGGGTAAGCAGGTCGGGAGACTGAGGCTGGAGCGAGAGGGGTTGGCACAGGGTAAGCAGGTCCGGAGGCTGAGGCTGGAGCGAGAGGGGTTGAGACAGGGTAAGCAGGTCGGGAGCCTGAGGCTGGAGCGAGAGGGGTTGGCACAGGGTAAGCAGGTGCGGAGACTGAGGCTGGGGTGAGAGGGGTTGGCACAGGGTAAGCAGGTCCGGAGGCTGGGGTGAGAGGGGTTGGCACAGGGTAAGCAGGTCCGGAGGCTGAGGCTGGAGCGAGAGGGGTTGGCACAGGGTAAGCAGGTCCGGAGGCTGAGGCTGGGGTGAGAGGGGTTGGCACAGGGTAAACAGGTCAGGAGGCTGGGCTGAGAGGGGTTGGCACAGGGTAAGCAGGTCGGGAGACTGAGGCTGGAGCGAGAGGGGTTGGCACAGGGTAAGCAGGTGCGGAGACTGAGGCTGGGGTGAGAGGGGTTGGCACAGGGTAAGCAGGTCCGGAGGCTGGGGTGAGAGGGGTTGGCACAGGGTAAGGAGGTCCGGAGGCTGAGGCTGGAGCGAGAGGGGTTGGCACAGGGTAAGCAGGTCCGGAGGCTGAGGCTGGGGTGAGAGGGGTTGGCACAGGGTAAACAGGTCTGGAGGCTGAGGCTGGAGCGAGAGGGGTTGGCACAGGGTAAGCAGGTCGGGAGACTGAGGCTGGAGCGAGAGGGGTTGGCACAGGGTAAGCAGGTCCGGAGGCTGAGGCTGGAGCGAGAGGGGTTGGCACAGGGTAAGCAGGTCCGGGGGGGAAATCCAGGACAGAGTAGTAGAATGGGGAATCCAGGACAGAGTAGCAGGATGATGAGACGTAGGACTGGAGATAGGGACCAGAGTCAGAGAGGGCAGAACTGTAGCGGAGAAGAAAACAGCGTCAGGCAAGGAATACAGGCACAACAGGATAACAGGATCTAATAGTAACAAATGGCTAGAAGCGTAGACTGACTGAGCAGAGATTACGATCCGGCAGTGTGGAAGTGACTGGACAGAGTATTTGTAGAGGTCTTGATTATGGAACAGGTTGCAGCTGGTGGGGACCTGCTCTGACTCCAGCACACCTGTCTCCGCCCACACAATCACACAGAGAGGGAGAGAGAGTCCTGGGGGAGTGGCGGCAGGTCAAGGAAACACAGGATGAGCAGTAGAGGGCGTTGCAGGAGCAGATGTGACTGTACCCCCGTCTACAGGCGCCACCTGGTGCCCGACCAGGCTTATCTGGGTGTGAGGTATAGAAATCCCGCAAGAGGAAGGGGTCCAGAATGTGACAGCTGGGCACCCAGCAGCGCTCTTCAGGCCCGTATCCCTTCCAGGCCACCAGGTACTGCCAGCCACGACCGCGACGGCGCACGTCCAGAAGCCGCCGGACGGTAGAGGCAGGATGGTCATCGATGAGCCGAGGGGGTGGAGGAGCTGCTGCAGGAGGAGACAGGTTTAATTAGGGATACGTGGAGGGTAGGATGGATCCTGAGAGAGGCTGGGAGTGTCAGGCGCAGAGGGGTTAATAACACGGTCAATTTCAAAGGGACCAATGAATTGGGGGTTTCTTCGATTCCACCTTCAATGGCAGGTCCTTCGATGAGAGCCATACCTTTTGACCCGGGGTGTAGACTGGAGCTGAGGCCCGGCGACGGTTGGCTTGGGACTGGGTCCTGTCGGAGGCACGAAGAAGGGCAGCTCGGACTTCCCTCCAGGTACGGTGACAACGGCGCAGATGGTCCTGGACAGAGGGAACCGCAACCTCAACCTTGTGGGCGGGGAACAAGGGTGGTTGGTAACCCTTGCCAACACTACAGCAGTACCTTGTCGTGTGGACAGAGCAGGTTAGACACAGGGCAGCCAACACTACAGCAGTACCTTGTCGTGTGAACAGAGCAGGTCAGTCAACACCACAGCAGTACCTTGTCGTGTGGACAGAGCAGGTCAGTCAACACTACAGCAGTACCTTGTCGTGTGGACAGAGAAGGTCAGACACAGGGCAGCCAACACCACAGCAGTACCTTGTCGTGTGGACAGAACAGGTCAGACACAGGGAAGCCAACACCACAGCAGTACCTTGTCGTGTGAACAGAGCAGGTCAGTCAACACCACAGCAGTACCTTGTCGTGTGGACAGAACAGGTCAGACACAGGGCAGCCAACACCACAGCAGTACCTTGTCGTGTGAACAGAGCAGGTCAGTCAACACTACAGCAGTACCTTGTCGTGTGGACAGAGCAGGTCAGACACAGGGCAGCCAACACTACAGCAGTACCTTGTCGTGTGGACAGAGCAGGTCAGACACAGGGCAGCCAACACCACTGCAGTACCTTGTCGTGTGAACAGAGCAGGTCAGTCAGCACTACAGCAGTACCTTGTCGTGTGGACAGAGCAGGTCAGACACAGGGCAGCCAACACTACAGCAGTACCTTGTCGTGTGGACAGAGCAGGTCAGTCAACACTACAGCAGTACCTTGTCGTGTGGACAGAGCAGGTCAGACACAGGGCAGCCAACACTACAGCAGTACCATGTCGTGTGGACAGAGCAGGTCAGACACAGGGCAGCCAACACTACAGCAGTACCTTGTCGTGTGGACAGAGCAGGTTAGACACAGGGCAGCCAACACTACTGCAGTACCTTGTCGTGTGGACAGAGCAGGTCAGACACAGGGCTGTCAACACTACAGCAGTACCTTGTCGTGTGGACAGAGCAGGTTAGACACAGGGCAGCCAACACTACAGCAGTACCTTGTCGTGTGAACAGAGCAGGTCAGACACAGGGCAGCCAACACCACTGCAGTACCTTGTCGTGTGGACAGAGCAGGTTAGACACAGGGCAGCCAACACTACTGCAGTACCTTGTCGTGTGGACAGAGCAGGTCAGACACAGGTCAGTCAACACTACAGCAGTACCTTGTCGTGTGGACAGAGCAGGTCAGGAATAGTTGAGTGGAACAGAATGAATAGAAAGCAACATGAACAGGTAATAACAACACGAACATGTCAGCCTGGCCTGGTGCCCAGGGAAGCCTGGCTATTTCAGGGGCAGCTTAACGCCAGCTTTGTGATTGGCCATGTGTCCATCCCATGTTCAGTCACAAATGGTGCCCCTATTCCTTATCTAGTGCATTACTTTAGCCCTGGGATCAAGTCAAAAGTAGTTTCGTCACAGTACTGTTTTGAAGGTTCATTTTAAGGACTAATGCCCAGCTGAGCATTCTACTCCATGAGGTCTCAATAGGTACTGATGAAGTTTTCCTTTAAAGTGCGTGGCTTGGAAACACGATGACATTTCACAGGAAGCAAATATTTTGTAGGACAAGTTTTGTCATGCGACTTTAGCTGCAGTAAAGCTAGCTATCTAAGATTGGGGGTAGGAACCAACATTTTAGCTAAGCTAACGTTAGCATTGCTAGCTATTTCTGACAAATTTTGCTAGCTTGTGGCAACATAGCCATCTCTCTAAAGTAAACTTGACTACATCATAAAGACGGAAAAGTTGTTTTCTACTAATTATTTGTCTACTTTAGCAATGTCATCGTATGTACAATCCACTATATTGTAATTTTTGACTAAACAGCCATTAACACACATTCATAAAGATTGAGCATTAACCAGTCGGACATCAACATGCTGCAGTATCTGTGGATAACAATCTGTTGATAACAATGTCAACGACACAACCGAATGACAGAGGTACAAATCAAATCAAATCAAATCACGGCCCATGAATCTAGGGATGTCCAATACAACACCTAATTAATCTTGTCCAATACACTACCTAATTAATCTTGTCCAATACAACACCTAATTAATCTTGTCCAATACAACACCTAATTCATCTTGTCCAATACAACACCTAATTAATCTTGTCCAATACAACACCTAATTAATATTTTCCAATACAACACCTAGTTAATATTTTCCAATACACACCTACAGAATATTTTCCAATACAACACCTAGAGAATATTTTCCAATACAACACATAGAGAATATTTTCCAATACAACACCTAATTCATATTTTCCAATACAACACCTAATTCATATTTTCCAATATAACACCTAATTCATATTTTCCAATACAACACCTAGTTAATGAATATTTTCCAATACAACACCTAATTCATATTTTCCAATACAACACCTAATTAATATTTTCCAATATAACACCTAATTAATATTTTCCAATACAACGCCTAGTTAATTAATATTTTCCAATACAACACCTAGAGAATCTTTTCCAAGACTATATTCTACACTATCACTGGTTTTGTCTGAAGTGGCACCCTATTCCCAATGGGTCCTGGTCAAAAGCAGTGCACTGGGGGGGTTGGAGCAGGGCTGGGGTCAGTTAGTCTTAAGATAGGTCAAATCATAATGTGGGCAATTTTGAATTCCTGCTTGTGCATTTTCACTTCCTGGATTGAAAATGGAATAGTGCTGATGCTAAGCTCCCTCTTTGGTTGATTGCTCAGTGCCTTTGGTCCTTCCTGCATAGATTAATTCAGTGTACCTATGATCTACTGCACACTCATAGCTATTCCCATAGAGCCATGTTACAGAGCCATGTTATAGGGCCATGTTATAGGGCCATGTTACAGGGCCATGTTATAGGGCCATGTTATAGGGCCATGTTACAGGGCCATGTTATAGGGCCATGTTATAGGGCCATGTTACAGGGCCATGTTATAGGGCCATATTTTTTTATTTATTTTTTATTTCACCTTTATTTAACCAGGTAGGCTAGTTGAGAACACCTTTATTTAACCAGGTAGGCTAGTTGAGAACACCTTTATTTAACCAGGTAGGCTAGTTGAGAACACCTTTATTTAACCAGGTAGGCTAGTTGAGAACACCTTTATTTAACCAGGTAGGCTAGTTGAGAACACCTTTATTTAACCAGGTAGGCTAGTTGAGAACACCTTTATTTAACCAGGTAGGCTAGTTGAGAACACCTTTATTTAACCAGGTAGGCTAGTTGAGAACACCTTTATTTAACCAGGTAGGCTAGTTGAGAACAAGTTCTCATTTGCAACTGCGACCTGGCCAAGATAAAGCATAGCAGTGTGAGCATACAACAAAGAGTTACACATGGAGTAAACAATTAACAAGTCAATAACACAGTAGAAAACGAAGGGGGGGTCTATATACAATGTGTGCAAAAGGCATGAGGAGGTAGGCAAATAATTACAATTTTGCAGATTAACACTGGAGTGATAAAAGATCAGATGGTCATGTACAGGTAGAGATATTGGTGTGCAGAAGAGCAGAAAAGTAAATAAATAAAAACAGTACGGGGATGAGGTAGGTGAAAAGGGTGGGCTATTTACCAATAGACTATGTACAGCTGCAGCGATCGGTTAGCTGCTCAGATAGCTGATGTTTGAAGTTGGTGAGGGAGATGAAAGTCTCCAACTTCAGCGATTTTTGCAATTCGTTCCAGTCACAGGCAGCAGAGTACTGGAACGAAAGGCGGCCAAATGAGGTGTTGGCTTTAGGGATGATCAGTGAGATACACCTGCTGGAGCGCGTGCTACGGATGGGTGTTGCCATCGTGACCAGTGAGCTGAGATAAGGCGGAGCTTTACCTAGCATAGACTTGTAGATGACCTGGACCTATTATAGAGCCATGTTACAGGGCCATGTTATAGAGCCATGTTATAGGGCCATATTATAGAGCCATGTTACAGGGCCATGTTATAGGGCCATGTTATAGGGCCATGTTATAGGGCCATATTATAGAGCCATGTTACAGGGCCATGTTACAGGGCCATGTTATAGGGCCATGTTAAAGGGCCATGTTATAGGGCCATGTTACATGGCCATGTTATAGGGCCATGTTATAGATCCATGTTATAGAGCCATGTTATAGGGCCATGTTATAGGGCCATTTTATAGGGCCATGTTATAGGGCCATTTTATAGGGCCATGTTATAGGGCCACGTTTTAGAGCCATATTATAGGGCCATGTTATAGGGCCATGTTATAGGGCCATTTTATAGGGCCATGTTATAGGGCCATGTTATAGGGCCATATTATGGGGCCATGTTATAGGGCCACGTTATAGGGCCATGTTATAGGGCCATGTTATAGGGCCATATTATAGGGCCATGTTATAGGGCCATTTTATAGGGCCATGTTATAGGGCCATGTTATAGAGCCATATTATGGGGCCATTTTATTGGGCCATAAAATGGGGCCATGTCATAGGGCCATGTTTACCATTTAGGAGTGCACCAAGTAGATATAATGTGTTGTACAAACTAACACAGTCAGATGGGTCATCTCCTGTTTGTCTGTTAATTACGGATGTGTCCCAAATGCCACCCTTTTCTCTACATAGTGCATCACCTTAGACCAGAGCCCTATAGCCCCGGTCACAAGTAGTGCACTACCTAAGGGAATAGAGTGCCATTCAGGACAACACAGAACATCTCGTAACAGCCCTGCACGGTAACAGATTTGGCCGGTAAGACAGATTGGGCACTCAGATAAATGCTTCGATTGGCTGCGATGTCACCTGGATTACGCAATGTTTCCAGAGCAACACAACTCAGGACCGGAGATTATAGGCCGTCTTTACACTGTTTATTTCATGGTAGCCTTCATCCAGGACAAGACATCCAGTGTGGTATTTGTATCTCTGTACTTTACAGGACCATGATAATATATCCTCAGACCTGTCCTCTCCTTTCTCCTAAACTGTATCTCTGTACCCTACAGGACCATGATAATATGTCCTCAGACCTGTCCTCTCCTTTCTCCTAAACTGTATCTCTGTACCCTACAGGACCATGATAATATGTCCTCAGACCTGTCCTCTCCTTTCTCCTAAACTGTATCTCTGTACCCTACAGGACCATGATAATATGTCCTCAGACCTGTCCTCTCCTTTCTCCTAACCTGTATCTCTGTACCCTACAGGACCATGATAATATATCCTCAGACCTGTCCTCTCCTTTCTCCTAACCTGTATCTCTGTACCCTACAGGACCGTGATAATATGTCCTCAGACCTGTCCTCTCCTTTCTCCTAACCTGTATCTCTGTACCCTACAGGACCATGATAATATATCCTCAGACCTGTCCTCTCCTTTCTCCTAACCTGTATCTCTGTACCCTACAGGACCATGATAATATGTCCTCAGACCTGTCCTCTCCTTTCTCCTAACCTGTATCTCTGTACCCTACAGGACCGTGATAATATGTCCTCAGACCTGTCCTCTCCTTTCTCCTAAACTGTATCTCTGTACCCTACAGGACCATGATAATATGTCCTCAGACCTGTCCTCTCCTTTCTCCTAAACTGTATCTCTGTACCCTACAGGACCATGATAATATATCGTCAGACCTGTCCTCTCCTTTCTCCTAACCTGTATCTCTGTACCCTACAGGACCATGATATTATGTCCTCAGACCTGTCCTCTCCTTTCTCCTAACCTGTATCTCTGTACCCTACAGGACCATGATAATATGTCCTCAGACCTGTCCTCTCCTTTCTCCTAAACTGTATCTCTGTACCCTACAGGACCATGATAATATGTCCTCAGACCTGTCCTCTCCTTTCTCCTAACCTGTATCTCTGTACCCTACAGGACCGTGATAATATGTCCTCAGACCTGTCCTCTCCTTTCTCCTAACCTGTATCTCTGTACCCTACAGGACCGTGATAATATGTCCTCAGACCTGTCCTCTCCTTTCTCCTAACCTGTATCTCTGTACCCTACAGGACCATGATAATATGTCCTCAGACCTGTCCTCTCCTTTCTCCTAAACTGTATCTCTGTACCCTACAGGACCGTGATAATATGTCCTCAGACCTGTCCTCTCCTTTCTCCTAACCTGTATCTCTGTACCCTACAGGACCGTGATAATATGTCCTCAGACCTGTCCTCTCCTTTCTCCTAACCTGTATCTCTGTACCCTACAGGACCATGATAATATGTCCTCAGACCTGTCCTCTCCTTTCTCCTAACCTGTATCTCTGTACCCTACAGGACCATGATAATATGTCCTCAGACCTGTCCTCTCCTTTCTCCTAAACTGTATCTCTGTACCCTACAGGACCATGATAATATGTCCTCAGACCTGTCCTCTCCTTTCTCCTAAACTGTATCTCTGTACCCTACAGGACCATGATAATATATCGCCAGACCTGTCCTCTCCTTTCTCCTAACCTCATAGGTTGCTTCTCTAATGGTACCCTATTCCAGAGCCCTATATAGGGAATAGGGTGCCATAGGGCTCTGGTCTAAAGTAGTGCACTATATAGGGAATAGGGTGCCATAGGGCTCTGGTCTAAAGTAGTGCACTATATAGGGAACAGGGTGCCGGTTGAGATGCATCTTCAGACTGACCAGCTCTAGTCTGTCACATCTCCTCAGGGATGGATCATCAGGTTTCCTCTAAAAGAGTGTAACAGAGTTGGTTTGGTGGGTGAACCACACTGGTGTGATGAGTAACCTTGAGACCTGAAAACTTCCTAAAACCTCAATGACAAGGCTTTAGCACAGTGGCCTAACACACTTGTGTGTGTTGCATGCAGTGAATCTCTAAGGAGTTGTTAGTGAAGGCATAAGATGCTGAGGAACATGAGGGTTGTCCTTTCCGCTGTGTCTTTCTTCCTATGAACCCCTCCTCTGGTTCTTCCACAACAGAACAGATGTGTTTACTAACCACCCAGGGCATGGTAAAACTGACTAAACCTTCTCACATATTAATAATGCTGGGGAAGATGGGCTTTCTGTTTCTTTCTCCAGCTGCAGTTTAAAGACACAGACTGAGTTGATGGGCTGGCTGGGAGCGAGGAGAGGAGAGGAGAGGAGAGGAGAGGAGAGGAGAGGAGAGGAGAGGAGAGGAGAGGAGAGGAGAGGAGAGGAGAGGAGAGGAGAGGAGAGGAGAGGAGAGGAGAGGAGAGGAGAGGAGAGGAGAGGAGAGGAGAGGGAGGGAGGGAGGGAGGGTATGGAGAGGAGGGAGAGGAGGGGGAGGAGGGGGAGGAAGAGGAGAGGAGAGAAGAGGAGAGTATGGAGAGGAGGGGGAGGGAGAGGAGAGTTGATGAAAGGAGCAGATGAGAGCAGAGGAGAGGAAGAGGAGGATAGTGGTGTAAGGTAGCCTGGTATGGGGATGTAAAGTAGCCTGGTGTAGGGATGTAAAGTAGCCTGGTGTGGGGATGTAAAGTAGCCTGGTGTGGGGATGTAAAGTAGCCTGGTATGGGGATGTAAAGTAGCCTGGTATGGGGAGGTAAAGTAGCCTGGTGTAGGGATGTAAAGTAGCCTGGTGTAGGGATGTAAAGTAGCCTGGTGTGGGGATGTAAAGTAGCCTGGTATGGGGAGGTAAAGTAGCCTGGTGTAGGGATGTAAAATAGCCTGGTATGGGGATGTAAAGTAGCCTGGTATGGGGATGTAAATTAGCCTGGTGTGGGGATGTAAGGTAGCCTGGTGTAGGGATGTAAGGTAGCCTGGTATGGGGATGTAAGGTAGCCAGGTGAGGAGGGTCACTAGAGGCTGGTAGCCTGGTGTAGAGAGAGGGTCACTAGACCAGGGTCCCAGAATGTGTAAAATAGCCATGAGTGGAGGGTCACTAGACCAGGGTCCCAGAATGTGTAAAATAGCCTTGAGTGGAGGGTCACTAGACCAGGGTCCCAGAATGTGTAAAATAGCCTTGAGTGGAGGGTCACTAGACCAGGGTCCCAGGCTGTAAAATGATCTGCCTCCTCTGCTGTACCATCCAGATTAGCAGGTTACTAAAGGTCCTGGGATTAGCACTATGATGTTATCTAAAGGTCCTGGGATTAGCACTGTCTCTTCCCTTCTCTTCCCTTCTGCTCAGATGTATGAGGAAAGGAGTGTAGAATTCAATATTAAAACTCTCTCACTCACACAGACAGACCGACATACAGAAACAAACACACGCGGAAGAGGAGCGTCCTGATGGCAGCCTGGCTGGTATTACTCTACAGCAGTAGGAAGGACTGGCAGCCTGGCTGGTATTACTCTACAGCAGTAGGAAGGACTGGCAGCCTGGCTGGTATTACTCTACAGCAGTAGGCAGGGCTGGCAGACTGGCTGGTATTACTCTACAGCAGTAGGAAGGGCTGGCAGCCTGGCTGGTATTACTCTACAGCAGTAGGAAGGACTGGCAGCCTGGCTGGTATTACTCTACAGCAGTAGGAAGGGCTGGCAGCCTGGCTGGTATTACTCTACAGCAGTA